>NW_015511630.1:8325-9935 GCF_001515645.1 Sinocyclocheilus grahami | reverse complement strand
ACAAACCGCAGATCCAGATCGCTCCACAAATGTAAGCTCGTCTGTAATTTTCAACCGATTTATGAATAAGAACGGAAAATGACCGCTCCACTTCACATTATCGTCCAGTGAAATCTGAACTTGTAGCAGATCATGATTGGTTGGTGTGTAATACATGACAAACGGACATTGATTAATTATGTAATATTATAAAATAATTAAATTGACACACTAGCTTTGATTATTGATGACATTTTTTTTTTATATTGTTTAGTTTATTTTTTCCTTCCGGCGACCGACTCACTGAAAGAAGGTTTCCGAACAGACTGTGTAATATCAGTCAGTCACCATAGCAAAGCTTCAGATTGACAGACATTTAAAAATAAACAGGAATTTTCAGACTTTTGAGTGATTAGTTACTGTTTTGTACGGTACACATTGTCAGGTTAATTATAATTGAAACACATTTTGTTTGATTGACCACGATATCATTACTATTTGTCTGAGAGGGGCACTTTTGAATAATTTTGAAAAAGGGAAGGGGCTTGAGCCCCCAAAGTCAAACCCCCCATGAACATATGCCCTGATTGATGGTTGAGGTTAAAGCAGCCACAGTACATCACGTTTTATTGGACTACATTTCCAATCCAAGGTAAGACTGAAGGAGGTGATATATTTTTTAACTGTTCTCACACTAATTATTATTTTTTTTGTGCTCAAGTAAGAAACGCGGTGTGATTGCAACTTTATCTCAGAGGAAAACATAAAAAAAAGTGAATTGACCAAATTTCGCTGTTGCTCTCTTGTGCAGACTTCAGATATCAGCTTGCTTTCAGAGGGTGGAGGGGTTGTCAGTCATTTAAATTACAACCTCTTATGTAAGTATTTATGGGTGATTTCGTGGTCCCCTCCTTGACCATGCCCTAATGAAAATAAGTAATCAATAAGATAATATCACCTGACCAGCACACAAGACTGGATTTATGGAGGCACAGTAACTCGTGTTGAGTATCTGTGTGACAGCTCACTCTAAACAGGAGCATTTGAGGCAGCTTCATATTATCAGCATGTATCTCAACATCAAATTAATTTTCATGTGCTGAGAAATGAGAGATAAAGAGTAACAGCAGAGCAAATGAATGATGAGAACCCTCTTTATGAAGATAAAATACTACAGTTCCCTTTCATGGGAACTTTGAACTGCGTCCTCTAGGGGTCGCTATGGGGGGGAACGCCTCGTCGTGACTCGTGTCTGAAGCATACATTGAAAAAACACCAACTCGTTGGCCGGCGACAGCCATGATGTCACTACCGGTGCGACTATAGTATAAATAGGCGCCGGGAGCACACATCATTCTCTTCTTCGTCTTCATTGACTGTTCTGTTTGAAGCGTGCATTTCCAAGGAAAAAGTAAGAGCTATCTCTATTCATTATGGCGAGCACTAGCAGAGCATTTAGAAGGTGTGTGCATCTGTGTCATCGCTATTTGACACCAGATGAAACACACGATCTATGTGTTGTTTGTTTGGGCGAAGAGCACACACGCGATGTCCTCGAGGGGGCAATCTGCGTGCATTGCGAGCGTTTTCCAATGAAAAAGCTCCGTTCTCGTTTGTCTCTCTTTTCGAGT
>NW_015511630.1:6866-7896 GCF_001515645.1 Sinocyclocheilus grahami | reverse complement strand
GGAATGGAAGAGGCCGTTTTCCTCACGCATCCATCGGTTTCAGCATACCAGTTATGCGAACATCGAGGCTATGCGCGAAAAAGGCTATGAGAGAATGCCCCCTGTAGAAGAGACGCTAGCTAGCTATCTCTCTATGGGTGAGACATCAAAACTCCCTCCTTGCCATCCGTGCCCCTTCAAGCTACATCTAAATTGAATGGTAGGGCATATACGCAGCAGCAGGTCAGGCTGTTGCTTCGCTGCACACTATGGCGGTGCTCCAGGCATACCAGGCTGACCTGCTGAAAGACCTGGAAAGAGGGCCTTTCTTCTGATGAGATGGCTGAGTTGCGCCATACCACGGATCTTGCTCTCCGTGCTACTAAGCAGGCTGCCTCTGCCATGGGCAGATCTATGGTGGCGATGGTAGTGATGGAGAGGCATCTGTGGGTAAACCTGGCAGACATCGGGAAGAAAGAAAGGGGTTTTCTTCTCAATGCCCCGGTTTCGCCCTCTGAACTTTTTGGTACATCCGTTGAGACGGTGGTCGAAAAGTTCAGGGAGGTGAAGGCGTGCTCAGCGGCCTTTAAAACCTTCATTCCACGAAGGTTCAGGTCTGAGCCCGAACAACCCAGGGGTCCTGGCCCGTCTCGGTTTGAGGATCAGAGACGAGCACAGAAGGCTAGTGTTGTGACTCGCGCTCCTCCTCCGCCTGCGGGTAGGGATAGGAAGTATCGTGGGTCAAAGGGAGGTAGGCAAGACCTGAGGGATGTGATCCTTTCCCTCAGGGGTGTAACATCTACCCTTTTCTTCCCCTTCCTAATTCCCCTGTAACCACCATCTCTCCACCTGACCGAGGTTAGGTGGAAGCTTCCTGCATAACAGTCTCCTACTGGACCTATGATGTTTTTGGTTGGTTCTATGGCTAAATCAAAGTAACCACCTTACTGATGGTCCGGTCTAGAGGCTTCTCCGACACGGGAACCATGGGGGGTGAGTACGATCTATGTCTAATATATGTATATATGAATATATATGTATCTAATGAGAC
>NW_015511630.1:2257-3606 GCF_001515645.1 Sinocyclocheilus grahami | reverse complement strand
GTGTTTTCTTGTAAAACGTACTGCAATAATCTATAAGTTAACATCAGCTGATTCTGAACATGAACAATAATATATTCATAAATAAACATTAAATAAGATTAATCAATGTTGAATAAAAAAGTTCACTGTTAATTAAACCTACTGCATTTACACATAATGACGAATATAACATTATTGTAAAGTGTTACCAAAAATATTAATGATCACAAATGCAGAGCTAATCTAGATTTAGACTGTTGATGCTCTCATCTGTTTTCTGCAATATTACTTTAGTGAATTAATATAGACCATGACTCTGCAGCATGGTTTTGATGGTGCTCAAACACCCAAAGGCTACACTTATGCCAATCAATGTTAGAGATGCACGTGTGTTTGAATGTGTGTGAGTTTATCCATCTGTGGCCGTGTCGATCAGCTCATTCTGTGAGAGGAGAAGGCCAGCGCTGGTTTGTCATGGAGAACCACTGGAAGAGGCGACGTCAGAAGAATAACGCAGTGACACAAGGGTGATCCATCAGCAGCCACTTGCACAATCACCAGCACACCCTCCCCTCTCCTCCCCCGTCTATCTGATTGATAGCCAACAGAGACATCAGGGTGACAAGGACCCGCCGGTAATGCTGTTACATGTTCCTAAACCTATAAACAGCCAGAGACGCTTTACCAAAGACCTCCTGAGGCACGACTGACACATAATTATCCTTCCTCAGTGGATTGAACCCATTTTGCATATGTATGTAGGTATGAATGAATGAATGTACTGTATGTATGTATGTATAAAATGGTAATATATAATTATGCATTGGTCTTATTGTATACACAAATTATGTATAGAATTATGTATTTATAATTGAAAAAAAAAATTATTACATTGATCAAAAGTGGCAGTAAAGATATCTAAACTGTCACAAAATATTTTTATTTCATATAAATGCTGTTCATTTGAACTTTCTGTTCATCACAAATTCCTAAAGACAGTTTGCACAAAAATATTAAGCAGCACATTTGTTCTCAGTATTGATGATAATAAGAAATGTTTCTTAAGCACCAAATTAGCATATTACAGTTTTTTTCAACTGCTTACGCACAAAATCTTTACTTGTCACACAATTTCTGAAACCTGAAACTCAAACACCAGAACCACAGACCAAATCTGCAAAACCGTACGCTAGCTAATTATCGGCCTTTGACTCAGTTATCAATTTCATAAAACACATTTTGCAAAACACAACACAATTTTCTATGTAACACACCAAATTCTAACAGGAATTACAGTAATATTGTATGCAGTGCTTCATTTTGTAAGGCATTTTGCATTTTGTGTGTGCAATTCTTGGATTTGAGTGTAA
>NW_015511630.1:0-805 GCF_001515645.1 Sinocyclocheilus grahami | reverse complement strand
AATGTGCCCAAAACTGTTACCCAGCATGCACTGGGAGGGAGATAATCCTGTCACCGGTTGCTGGGGGAGAATCCATTCAGTCCCTCACTTGTTTGCTCAGAGGCTTGGATGTGTTTATTCTGTTGTGGGGTTTGGGTTTTACAGTTTTGCCCAGCTTTTTGTTTCTCTTAAAAGGCCACACAAATAAAGCACTGGAATTTGGATTAATGTCTAATATGGATTGGCTTCCTAGAAAATGTTTTGCCAGGGGAGCCTAATATGTCTATGAGCAACCAAGAGTCCTTAGATTAGACGATTCGTGCAAAAGCGTTCCAAAAGAGTTCCAAATGTGTCTTCACCTTCTGATCATTGCGATTCCCAAAGCGCTCTCTGTCTGTCTCTCGCCCGCTCTCTCTCTAGGATCAGAGAAGCATGTATTAATGCAAAGGTCTGTTATTCAGCGTTAAGCTGATTTCGGTTCCACAGAGCGGCACATGCCAGGCATTCTTTGTAAGCATAACTCTCAAGGGCAGTAAGACTTATCACCACATATGTCTTTAAGCCTCAAGAACGAGGAGTGCAGAGCCACTAATTCAAAAATATCACCTGACATGACAGATAAGGCGTCACAAGCACTCTGACTGCAGAGACTATAGACAAAGCTCCCAAAATAGTCAATGCTATCATAGCTTATTTTCGGGGAGACTTGAAGTTAAAAATGTGGAGTAACCATCCTGATTATAATAAATCTAAAAAGTCACTGAAATGTGTAAATTATTCAAGGAAATCACAGAGAGAGAGAGAGAGAGAGAGAGAGAGAGAGAGA
>NW_015511629.1:9219-9935 GCF_001515645.1 Sinocyclocheilus grahami | reverse complement strand
AGTGGCATGATTTTAAGAGATAAAAAAACCATGAAATGTCAACACTGGTAGTACCATGTTGAACTCAAGGCAGCTTGTGGTTGGCCTGTCAGATGAACTAATACTGAAAACAACTGCATTATTTCAATTACACAAGCACAACAGACTGGAAAGTTTTAGTCTCGACGAGAATCATGTGGCTTGTGGTCTTTGGATAAAGCTGTTTCTTACAAATCCGTGATCCCGGAGCGCTTCAGTCAGTGCTGTGTGGAAAACCTTGGAAATGACAACTGCAGTGGTAACTGAAGATCCTTCAGAGGACATTACAAACACATCTATACATGTACTGCATCTTAAGCGCCGATTCTCACTTCCAAGTCGTTCTCCTTGAGACAGTAGTGTGCTTCGTTCACTGACCCGTGAGCCATGTTCAGCGAGTCTCTTTAAGGAAACTGTATTTTCGGAAAAGCGTTTATGTAGTGATTGTGCTGAAGCAACACTTGTTCAAAACCCCTGACGGGCCTGGAAAAGATGGGAAAACCGACTTTACGACTGCAAATGTCAATGCCGCAATCATACAATACGCGATCACTCGATTACAAAACGAAGTTCCTCATATCACAGGGACCGCAACAAAGCGCTTTATTGACCAACCACACGAAGAAAACGAAGCTAAACAGTCTTTATCAATCGTGAATGTACTTCAGAAAATACATTTTGATCCCGTAAAAATGTTT
>NW_015511629.1:6566-9078 GCF_001515645.1 Sinocyclocheilus grahami | reverse complement strand
TAAAAATTCTTGAATCAGGATGCATTTACTTGACAAGTAAAATGATTTAAGATATTTTGTCTTATTTTCTGAAAAAATATAAAAATTTTGTTATTTTTTGCTTAAAACGAGCAAAAATATCTACCAATGGTGTAAGAAAAATAATATCAACTCAAAGGTTTAACAAGATTATTTTTCTTGCCCCACTGGCAGATATTTTTACTTGTTTTAAGCAAAAACTAAATTTTTTCAGAAATCAAGACAAGTCATTTTACTTGTCAAGTAAGCATCTTAATTCCAGAATTTGAAGACATTTACACTAGAAAACAAGACAAATACTAAGAAAGAAAACCATTTTTTGCAGTGAGGAAAGTCAAGGAATTACAGAGACTCAATCAAGTCACTACGACTTGAACCTGGGCTACCTTAAGATCGCCAAGTGGAACGGTTCCCCTGCACTTGTGCACAGTAATAAGACACTGAACCGTTCGGAAACGTTCCTCTATTTGGCATGAGAAAAGCCGAGGTGGCTCACATCACCAGAGAAGCCCCAGACACGCAGATGACACCGGTCGCATCCGTGCTCTTCTCCGCTACCTCTGAACAATGTCACTGATCTCCTTGACGGAGGAAAGCAGCTTTGAAAAGTCTTGAGGCGTGTTGGCTCCCCCGGTGGCGGCGGGGCAGATCTGCAGCTCGCGCAGGCTGCTCTCCAACTTATTGATGGCTTCGCGGAAAGCAAACTTGTTGCGCATCTGCTGGATGGACTCGACGTAGGTCGCGCAATACTTGGACAGATTCTTGCCGGCTTCCAGCACCGCGCTATGGCTGCCGGTCTGCTCCGTAATGCGGCCGATGGCGGCTCGCAGGAGCTCGGTGCTCTCCAAGAGCATCTCGCGCGTGATGCAGGAGTTGGAGAGCCGCTCCGACGGCTGGCGCGTCTTCCTTAGTGAGCGGCGAGTCGTCATGAGGGGAATGAAATTGGATCCCGGATCACCGGCAGCCGATCCGGTTCCCATTCCTGGCAGCTGACTGCTTGGGGATATAGAAGTCGTCTTTGGGGGCTGCACTTTTGAGGTGTTTTTTGGTACATTCTTAGCACATTCTTGGGAAAGACTCATGCCTTTGCCTTGTTCTGCGGATCCGGAACTTGGAGGGTTGTGTTCAGACGAGCCTTTGGCTTTGGTATCTGAAGAAACGTCAAAAGTGGGACTCCTCGAAGTCTTTCCGGATTTGCCGCTCGAGACCGGAGGCGGAGGAGGAGCTGGTTTGGGTTTGGCGAACTTCCCCTTCTCTCGGTCTCTTTGTACAGGGACTTCGGAAGAGTTCTTGAGCCTACGAGGTCTGCATTCGTCTCCTGGAAGAGGAAGCACATTGGGTTTGAACAGCTCTGCTTGCAAGGCGCTCGTTTTGGAGCTTTCCGTCCGATGGCTGAGCTTCGGTGTCCGAGTCAAAGGACTTGATCCAGGACTAGACTCCGAGTCCTTAAACACTTCGTCTGGTGCATCCGAGTCGGTTTTCTTGGGAAGGCGCGGTGGCGGAGTAAGGGTGCCACCACGGGGCACACAATCGGCTTTCTTGCGAGGCAGAGCTGGCTTTCCTCCAAAGGTTCCCGAGTCGAAGTGAGACAACTGGATATCACGGGGCAAGGTGACCGACTTCCACTCGGTGCGCTCGGACCCCGGAAGCATGCTAGAGGTGGAAGAAGACCTTAAGAAGCGCTTGGAGTTTGACATGGGGTCTTCTTCTGCAGGTGGAGTCGTGGCAAGCTTCCCTCCGCCGGCCGATGTTGTCCCCTTTTTCCGTGAATGAGATGGAAAGAGCTGACCGGGAAAAACCATGGCTCCATTGGTGACTCCGACAATCGTTGTACTGTTGGAGCCGACCAATTTAGAAGGGTCGATGCCGTCGTTAGTGGAAGCGCCATTGTTAAAATCATCTCTGCATTCGGAAGCCAGTCCTCTACGATCCAGTTGCCCATCCATCTTCCCGAAGGAGCTGCTGCGTTTAGGCGGTGCCGGAGCCGTTCTCTTCTTTTTCTTGATTAAACTGAACGGATTCATTCGGAACTTATCTTTATCTTTGGCTAGGAGGCGATCGTCTTCGTTTAAGTTGCTATCAAGGACAGGCCTCGGGAGCATCGGGGGCCCAGTTACCTCGGCCTCTGCTGCGTCTGGAAAAGGTACAGCTTCATCAGTCTGCAGAAAAGCAGCTCAGAATTCACTGTGAATGTTGGGAGAGCGCAGCTTACCGGGACTGTCGCCATCCCTGCTGTCCGTATGTCTTCGCAGTGTCCTCGTCTTAGTGGGAAGTTCTGGAGCCTGCTGTATCGGACTCAGTGTCAGCTTCTTACCCTTTTTGCCCAACTCTTTCTCCACCTCTGCAACCCATTAAAAGTGAAGATGAGCCACAAGAAAGTACACATTAATTTCTCTAAATCTCCAGAGATAGAGTCTCACCATCGGAGATACTGGACTCTTGAAACATTGTCTCAAACGCCTGGTGGGTTTCAGCAAAAGAAGGCCGCTCTGCA
>NW_015511629.1:0-618 GCF_001515645.1 Sinocyclocheilus grahami | reverse complement strand
AATTTTTTTGAAAAATGTTTAGATATTTATACTAGAAAACAAGACGAAAATACTAAGTAAGAGAATCATTTTTTGCAGTGTGATGCGTTCTCGACGTGTCTCTGACCTTCAGTGTTTTGACAGCCACGGTCAGGTTGTATTTCTTCCAGACGCCCTCGTACACCTCTCCATACTGCCCTCCTCCCAGCTTGTGCTTCATGGTGATATCTGTGCGCTCCATCTCCCACTTGTCGTAGTTGGGCGAGACGCCGTAGATGGTGGGCTTGTTGCGTTTGGGCGCTGGGTAATGCAGCGTGGTGATCAGACCGTCAGACACGGTGGAATGATGGTGAACCAGCTCCGCCAGAGTGTTAAAGCGGCTCTCCGACGAAACATACAGCTGCAGAGGAACAGACACGAGAGCGTGAGCGAGATAACAGCACAGAACCGAGCCTACAAACCCAGCAGAAGACACAATACACAAGTTAAGATAAAACGACTGGCCGCTGAACCCAGGAGACATCGCATTAAAGTCACCATGAAAACAAAATGGACTATTCCTATCTCTAAGGAATATGCAAGGTTTATTATAAATGTTTTATCAGTGCACATCTTTTTTTTAAATTCATGTTTTCTCAT
>NW_015511628.1:9103-9936 GCF_001515645.1 Sinocyclocheilus grahami | reverse complement strand
TTTTTTTTACATTAAAAAATAAAAATGTAAATAAATCAATGTTCAAATGAATAAATCCATAAAAGCCACTTTTAAAATGGTTTAATTCATGTTTTAAAATATGGTTAAATGTAACATAAATAATATTTCTAAAATTAAGTTAATTCAAATCGACAAATAATGAATTGAAATAAATTGAGGATATCTGTTTATTTGTCAGTTAATTGATTTGTTATTTATTGTTAGATTTAACTACATTTTAGGAACTGGAAAAAATAAACTGCTTTAAATGTCAAGTTAGTTAATTCCTTCATTTTTTAAATTTTAGATAAATATAGCAATAAAATAATATATAATCAGTTTTAAATACAGTCTTGTAGAAGCAAAAAACTCCCACACATTTTCCCAGCTTGCAAAATGTATCTAAAAATTAAGCAACTTTTCAGTCCCATGACCTTCATCAGGCATTTACAGTCAATCAAGTGCATGATTGTCAAGTTACATCCTCGAAGTCATCCAAATACGTAATCATTGAAATATAAACAACCTTTAAACTGCATTTTTATCATTTTTATTGTTTTCTTTTTCCTTTTTTCCCCAAATGTTTTTCTTACCCATTTGGCAATTGAGTTAAAAAAAATAGAGTAGTTCACTCATGGAAGCAACTGATGAATGTTTGACTGACATGCCTATTTGGCACACCATAACTGCAGTTTTATTTCTAATTCTGTCAGAATTAGACAGAAAATACGAGTAAGGCAATGTATACCATGTCCGTATGCAATTTCTTTGGAGGAGTTGTTTAAAAGCAACAGCCATTTGCCAGAGAATAAGGTAGGTTATCTTTTTTCGCC
>NW_015511628.1:0-888 GCF_001515645.1 Sinocyclocheilus grahami | reverse complement strand
ATGACACTCACGCTTGCCAAAAGCCCTCTCCACTTTAGAAATGCTAAAGTGAAGCTTCGCGCTCATGTTCAGTGTATTAATGCCTCTTGAAGTAATTGTGTATGCCATTAAGGAAGTGGATTTGCTATCGGGAAATGCATGCATGCGCGCCCTTGGCACAACACCTCATTAATAACTGTTGTTGTTTTATTTTCCCCCTGCCGCCTTTGCGGAGGGGCAGAACGTTGTGCCAGGGTGGATTGGAGATGACAGGGAGATACATTTTTCTGACTTCCTGATTCCCATTCAAATTAGAGTCACACCTTGTGGTCCTGTAGAATGCAAACTCAATCTGTGTTTTGTCTCATAGGAGCACTTGCATCTGACCTTTGACCTCACAATTCAAACAGAAAGCAATGGCCGTCAGGTAAGTCGAATTTTTGGCATTTGGGAGAAAAAGTATCCCCAAGTAAGTGTCTCTACTCAAAGACACATATAAACAGCATCGTCTTTTTCTAAAATGTGTTTTGTACCCATGATAGATGTATGAGGACTACGCCGGCTCAAACACTTGTCAGCTAGAGGAAGGCGGTCGTGAGTGATCATCTCTGGTCACACGTATTGCCTCTGCAACACTCCAGACAGCTTAATCAGCAGAATCTTGAAGGCAGGAATTCATCACTCATTACTTTGCTGGCTATCAGCAATTAGCAGTGGGAGGTAGATGATCCTGCTTCTAGAGGCCAGGATCAATCCGTCCATCTGTGCTCCACTACCAGGGGCAAGTGCAGCCTCACGTTCACTGCATGATGGATGCATGGAACGGCGCTGCTTTACTGGTAATGTGGCCTGATATATATTGTGACTGGAATATTGTTTGTGAATTTGCAGAAAACATGATTGATTGAT
>NW_015511627.1:8163-9936 GCF_001515645.1 Sinocyclocheilus grahami | reverse complement strand
TAATATTATTTATCAAAAACAGCAATGGTATGGCTACTTAATACAAATCACAAAAAAAATCAGCTGCCTAAAAAGCATGTTTGTTTTTAATTATTTCTGTAAACTGTAAAGTCAGTTCAGCAAATGCAATATACCATAATAAACATTAAAACCAGCTCTAATTATTCACTTATGTGAGCTAATTTAGTATTTTTAATTTAGCCTCTTCTAACAGAAACCAGTTTATCACGAGAATTTATTGTCAGCACGTATATCATTTTCTAAAGTCTTGCAGGGGGAAAAAGCCCACCAGTGTTAAACAACTGCCAAACAATACAACCGATTAATAATAGGCTACTATAATTATTAAGGCAACAACTCTGTAAACAAGCAAGTCAGGGTGTGAAAAAATGTAAGAAGCAGATATATGCAAGAAACTGGCACCATAGCCTACACCTAAATGCCATTTTCTTTAAAGCTGTGTTAAATGCTAATGACATGAAACCGATTCAGTCGTAATTTATTTACTTTTTTAACGAGTAGGTCTTCTCTAAGGTAATTTAACAAAGTATGGATATATAAATTAAGCATATAAATGAAAACAGCTGTTACTAAACACACTCTTTAACGGTATTAAACACAGAATACACCAAGGATTCAGTGAAATATCGATAACATTAACACAGGTTCATACAAATAATCACAACAGCAAAAACTAACGTATGTGCTGCTCCACTGAATATCCACGTCGCATGCGTAATGTGTATTAGCAATGCTCAGTACGCATAAACTAAAATGCACTGTAAAATTACACTGACGTAAATAATAAGCGAAATACCTATATTCACGGACAATGTGGACATGGGAGACTGCAGTACCATATCCAACTCTTAAAACACATTCGCGCCTTGTGTGTGAGGATTATATTCCGACATAAATGCGTCCAAATATCGCACGTGTGTAACCTGAGCCGCTTCAGATTACACTTCTCATTCTAGAAGCACTCTAGAACGGCGTTGAACGTTCTAGAACGAGCTGCACACACGCGTTCTGCTCGTGCGTGCTGCTTTCAGTCATGTTAGGTTGACTCTAGCAGCAGCATGGCCGACTCTTCCAAATCAAAGACTGGCCATCTTGACTGCGCACTTTATGCAACACGCTCCCCGAGTTACATGCGACCCTCTGAGGCGCCAGAGACCAGTATTAATATATGTTTACCGAAATAACGCTTCTACACCTTTACAGCACGGTTATTTTTCAATGTAAGCGTTGTGAGTGACGCCTCGTCTGACAAGGAGACGCCGTAACAGCCGTGCTTTTGACAAGAACTGTAAGTCTGTACATGTCATTTTACATAAGCCCTTAAATCTAAAGGTTGTGGGCTGTTCTCTAGTCATTTCTATGCCGCCCTCCCGTGGAACACAAACGCAGGGCCTATAGGGGAAATCACGTGGGCCACGGAAGGGCCTAAACACGCGCCACGAGGTCATGAACAATGATCTTGCTCCTGTACAATTCAAGCTTAAGAAAAAGGGCGTACTGTCAGATTTCAGATATGTTTCTATTAAACCTTAATTTCCATATTTACATTTACTACCTGGAGCTATTGTACCTAAAACACGGCGTGTTCTTAAAGCTTTTTTTTTTTTTTTAGGGAAAATCTGCTAGATTATGCAAGGAAACACCCAATATCAATATTCTTTTCTACGCCTGATACATTTAGAGAACACTTTTACAGTTTATAACTAAGATAAACCAGCGTATTTTGAGTCCAGGCCATATTGTGCCAGTATT
>NW_015511627.1:7042-7950 GCF_001515645.1 Sinocyclocheilus grahami | reverse complement strand
TTCAACTTTCCCTGCGAGCAAGAAACAAAACAAATGATCACAAAAGTACATTCCTCCAGTGCATTGACACTGCTGAAATATGCATTTCAGCGTTTTTACTCCTATTTATAAAACAAACAACCGTGCGTGCAACGTAAATACGTGGGATACTATCACACGTGCAAGTTCGTGCTTATAAATGCACGTCGGCGACGTAGTGAGTTTTATCATGTCTACATGTAAGGTGTAATATCTTTACCACATTTCCTATTATGCCTGATGATATTATGCGAAATGCTTGATGAGCTGATACGATATGAAGAATGGGCAGCCATGCTTTCCACTCCCACTAACCACATACGAGCAATGAGGAGAGTTTGAAGAATGGGAGGTCAAAGGATACGACTCCTCTGCCTAAATTTGCCCTGTTTCTTCAAGTAGGTTTGGATGTGTACTTTTCTGTTGCATGCACAACGGCTCGCGAGCGTGAAAGAATAATATTTAGGTGTTGTGCTGTGCATCTGTTGTGTATGAGTGGCCTGGCGCAGCACAAAAATTGGCATCTCACCTCCGTCCCCCCCAGCTACCTGTTTATTAGCACTTTCCTCCAGACCCCCATCACCCACCTTTAAGACACCTCGTAAAAACATACCTGGACACCATAGGAACATGCATGTGACGCCTTCTTCTCGCTCAGGTCGCTCGCTTCTTTTCAATAAAATCAAGATAAAAAATAACTGAAAAATAATTATGCCTGCCACCCGAGCATCAGACCCATCCGATACATTCCTATGGGCCGTTGGCTGAGAAATCACCCCCGTTCAGCACCTCGGCTCGGCGAAACAAGCGTGCATTTAAAGAATTCTAGCATAAATTCAACTTGTATCGAGTATTGGAAGCGAGCGCGCGCGAGTGTAATTGAGCTCGCG
>NW_015511627.1:0-1002 GCF_001515645.1 Sinocyclocheilus grahami | reverse complement strand
AACTGAAATAAGCCTGGCTTATTTGGTAAACTTGTTTTATGAAACCGGCCCCAGGTCAGAAACTAGCTGGAATGTGTTTTTCCTTTGTGGAGTAGTGTTCTAAATTAATTTAAAAGTGTTAATCCTTTCATTCAAATGTGCTCACGTGAAAAGCCTTTATATAGTTTTGATGTATTTGATTAATGTTTGTTTTGAGATGAGACATGATATTCGTTTCCTCGCTTAAATTCCTCTACAGCTTGTAATATTCTAAATCAACATTCGGAGACAATATTAAGGCAATTCTGTGTGTGTGTACTTCGAGCCTGTCAATCAACATTATCGTGTCACCCACAGGGTGAATTAGACTATAAAGACAAAGTTTTCTTGAGTTTATTATAAACTAGCACTACGACCCACCTAAATTTACTAATAATTTACTGGTTATTAGTGTTCATCATCTAGAACATTCAGATGAGTTATTTGAGTGATTAAACAAGACTGCAAGGAATCTGACTCACTATGTTGGTCTGCCCATATATATTCCTGGAGTAGGTGTGTGGCGCCTCTTGGTAATCGAGTAGTCAACTCTGATTCTGCGGCCATCTAGTTCCATACCATTTGCACGCTCTTTAGCCTAAAACCAAAACAGACAAGAACAACCCATACTGAGTACACAACAATATTCTTTCTGCTTAAGGCCATTAATCCCAGGTACGTCTCTATTGCTGCCCATAAAATAACTGAGAACAATACATTCTGTACTGTACGTCAAAAAAATAAAAAAAGTTTTACAAAAAAAATGCAACTTTGTTGCGTGTTTTCAATTATGTAGCATCCTACAATCAATACACAGAAATGTACAATTGACTAGTTAAAGTGAAAATTTGGTGCACATTTACTCATTTTTAGGCTATCCAAGGTGTAAATGAGTTCTTCAACTGTCCATCAGAACAGATGTGGATAAATTTAGTTGTTCACCAATGGGTGCTGTTAGAATGAAAGTTCAAACAGCTTTTTTTT
>NW_015511626.1:9283-9937 GCF_001515645.1 Sinocyclocheilus grahami | reverse complement strand
AGATGGATATGATAGATTGATGGATATAAATGGATATGATGGATAGACACTATATGTAGATGGATACGATAGATAGATGGATATGATGGATAGACACTATAGATAGATGAATAGGGTAGATTGGTGGATAGATAATATAGATAGATGGATATGGTGGATAGACACTATAGATAGATGAATATGATAGATTGATGGATAGACACTAGATAGATGAATACAAAAGATCGATGGATAGATACTATAGATAGATGGATACAATAGATTGATGGAAATACACTATAGATAGATGATATGATAGATTGATGATAGATACTATAGATAGATGGATACAACAGATTGATGGATAGATACTATAGATAGATGAATACAACAGATTGATGAATAGATACTTTAGATGTATATAATGGATAAACACTATAGATAGATGATTACGTTAGATTGATGGATAGACAATATAGATGAATACAATAGATTGATGGATAGATACTATAGACGGAAAGACACTATAGATGGATGGATACGATAGATCGATGGGTAGATACTGTAGATGAATGTGATATATTGATTGGTTGAAACTATAGATAAATACAATAGATACACTGTAAAAATGACAGTGACTTTAATGGTAAAAGACTGTAAAAATGCTACAGTAAA
>NW_015511626.1:4193-5628 GCF_001515645.1 Sinocyclocheilus grahami | reverse complement strand
CCATTGCTTGAAAACATGTCTGTTGGGCTTGAAGTTCCTCATGCAGCAACACTATGCAGATGATTTAAGCAGTTCAGCTACAATTTGGGGTTTGGGCTCTGTTCTGTATTAATTAATTACCATTTGGATGTTAATGTTATCCCCACTCCTCATGTAAATTGCATTTCAACAATCAAGTTTGTAATAATTCTCAATGGCACACTCTTGGTAGCCATTTTATAATTCATGGATGTTATTAAATGAAATGCAACCCAGAAATCACTTTATTTTCTGTTTAGAGATGCAGCTCTAATGTTGTCAGCGTGAAAACAAAACACAAGCCTGCTGTCGCAGTTACACTGCATTGTAGCAGATGCAGAATGTGTGAAAGTGGACAAACTGGACACTACTATGGTACATAAAAAGCACTATATACAGTATTCTCTAGGATCTTGGATATTTTCATCTCTGAGATTGAGTGATCCTATTTATAACATTTTTGTTTATCCAAGTGCAGTATACATTTGAACTCTACAGATTCCCTGTAGAGGGATCATACCTGCAATCTTCTGTTTACCAGCCCTGAGCTTTAACCACTAGTTTGTTCCAGATCTGTCTATGTGGTCCCACCTCTAAACCTGCTGCATGTATTAAGCGCACAAGTGAACTGCCATGCTGTAAAAAAATACACACTTTGTTTTGTGGATTAGTAACCTGTGCGATTCTAGACGGATCAGAGCACTTGATGTCTGAAGTATGTTGTATGTGCAGCTAAGTGCTTTTGTTCATTATGAATTCAGTGTCTTTAGGAGTTCATGACTGATGAATTTTAGAACAATAGTTCTCAATGGGTGGGTCGCTTTAAAAAAATGTGACACAAGGAAAAACGCAAATATGCAAATGAAAATAATATGGCAATTATTTCTAACCAAGTAATCATGCATAGTTTAGGCAAAATAAATAGGCTTACTAAAGGCTACAAATTTGATTAAAAATAATACATTTGAAAAAAATTAATGATTAAATTTATTTTAATATTTATCAAGTGAAATAAAATATGACCCAGACTACATGAAATACTGAATTACTTGCAAGGAGGAGCAACCACAAAGTGTTTCGAGCAGTGACTTTTTTTGAACTTCAAGAGACATTTAGAAACCAAATTTAGGCAAAGCAGAACCAGTTAATAAATACTGATCTAGTACAGAATCAGCCAAAAAAAATACATATTTGAGTGAGTTTAACATTTATATAGCAAATGAATGTTTGACAAAGTCACAAACAACCTCCCCTGTCATCTCATACTTTATTGATAATGAGTTATTGATACTTATCTTTTTAAATTTCTGTCGCATTATCTATTTTTAATGGCTGTTTTGTCCGATTAATCCTTGATGAATCAACCTACATCAGTGTTGCGAATCAGCTCATGGGGAAATATGAATAATTAATCATA
>NW_015511626.1:1056-2429 GCF_001515645.1 Sinocyclocheilus grahami | reverse complement strand
ATAAAAGCGTCTGCTAAATGACTAAATGTAAATGTAAATGAATTTAAGAACAGATATATCTAAATAAGTGACACTATAATAACATACACAAAGGTTATGTGAGCCATAATTTACCATTCATCACTGAAACTGATGGTTATTAAGAAGAAACAGAGAGTAATCTTATTATTCTAGCTGGAATGAGATTATTGGCTGCACAGATGAAGTTTATCCGTGCTTGCCTGCATTTGAGGGCTCTGTCACTTTAAGAGACAGACAGTCTCCCTCCGGCAGTTTGCTGAGGGACGAATTCTGCTGTAGGCAAAATGAATTAAAGGAAAAATGAAATCAGAAAGCCACCAAGCACAGGTATAATCTACTACCTCGACAGACGTGAATTGGTTTAATTCAGTAACCAAGCAAGTGAAGATATGCTATAGCGTGAAAGAGTCGTTTTAATCAAATTTGACACCCATGTTTCTTAACAACCCCCTGAAAACAATTTCAATTTCTGATTTTCAGTGATGTCCTCCATGGTAAATATAACAACAAAAATGTGAAAGGGAGTGGAACAGGATGATGAAAAAAAATAACATCAACCAAACTGCTCATTCTGGAGTTTATGTGAAGTTTATTTCGAAGTGTATACTTGAAATTAAACCTTTTGTCTTCTACTTGACAGTCAGTCAGTGAGTCACAGATCATTTGAGGTGCGACCTGGTATAACAATCTGAAATGAAGCACAGAGAGGGACATGAGTCAAATCAACCGTAGTTAATCAAAATCTCTACAGTTACATTTACAGTTTTTAACTATATAGGAGCAGGGTAACTCATTTTACTGTGAATGAAAAATGGGCTGTTTTAGACTGCAGAAACCCTTCTGAAATTAGTTTAAACTGAAGAGATTTTATTAAATTGGTGGCTGCATGGTGTGTAAATATGTGTGGGAGTTGGTTATTTATTTAAAATCACTGTTGCTGGAAGCCTCTGGGGATTTGCAGTGGTGTAAATATTTGAAGAGGTCTTAGTTATACAATGTCCACAAAATGTGCAACACTTTGCCAGTTTAAAAACATAAAACTTTCCGAATGCAAACATTAAACACTGTACATACAGCATTTATTTATCTCAGGAATGGTGTGTTTGATGATGTTAGGAACGTCGGTGTTGTACCAGAGAGTAGAGGTAAGCAAGAGAACTACAGATGTGTTTAATGGCCTAGTTCACCCAAAACTGAAAGTTCTGTCATCATTTACTGACCCTAATGTCTTTCCAAACCTTTATGGCTTTTTCTCCCTTCTGCAGAACAAAAAGGGATGAAGACGGTGAAGGGGACTGGGACTTTCAAGCTTAAAAATACATGCCAAAGCACTATTAAAGTATCACAAAATT
>NW_015511626.1:0-232 GCF_001515645.1 Sinocyclocheilus grahami | reverse complement strand
CTTTGTCTTCCAAAGCACCTAATATAACAATCATTTACTTGTTTTGTATTTTTTTTATAAAATGCTTTTTTTAAATGAGAGCTGAGGTTTCAAGGCTGCTTTGATGGTTTCAATTCTCTAATACGAGAGAACCATCCATTAGCATTCAAAGTTAAAACAAGTGGCTTAAAGTGGAAACTGTTGCTTTAAAAAAAAAATCCACCAATTGTGTTATATAAAATCAGTAATTTAC
>NW_015511625.1:9179-9947 GCF_001515645.1 Sinocyclocheilus grahami | reverse complement strand
CAGCAAAGGACCAGCACAAACCAGCATCCCAGCGTCAAAACATATCTAACCAGCATATGCTGGTTTTTCCAACAGGGAAAGTGTCTGTATGGCTTTAGAAAGCTTGAAATATAGCGTATTGACCATTTTAATAATTTTGTATGGTGTTTTGTTTCCTTTTTGAACTTTTAAAGACTCCAGATTAAACAAGCAACCAGCACAATTCTTCGAGTTTGAAACGACATGAGAGTGAATAAATTTTTTCGAACTGTTTAAGAAGACATGAATCAGGGCTTGAAAATGTAGACAGGCCATGATGATGAAGATGATGGTGCAGTTATGCGACCTCATTGCGAGGCCACAGACCGAGGCCTGTGTATACGTGCACATATCTCTTTATGTGTGTGCGGATGAACAAGTTTGGTACAAAGTAGCCCAAAGACCAGCTGCAGTACAGATTAGAGGTTGTGTGGTTTTCTGGTTGACTGGATTGTTTCTCATCTTTTGCTGTTTCCTCTCTGACAGAACTCCTATGTCTTATCTGAGCGCCACAGCCTTTCATGATTCTTTATATAGCTCTGTTGCCATGGGCATCTCTGTGGATACACAGCCTGACACTAAGCAAGAAGAACGACAGAAAGATATTTCAGAGAAAAGACACAGTTCAGACCAAAACTGCTGAGAGGTTAGATTAATATCAATGCTTATTTTATGTTTTACATTAAATCTGTGTGTCTAACATTAATGGAAAGTTAATTTTAGCATAGCTATTGGTTGCGGCCTCAGGAA
>NW_015511625.1:3785-4706 GCF_001515645.1 Sinocyclocheilus grahami | reverse complement strand
TTGTGGTACAGATCTTACGTGAACTTCAGTAACCCACTTGCATCTGAGAGACAGAGATAGCGAGTGAGGTAGGTCTGCATTTATTATGTGTAGATCACAGATGAAGGCACTGGATATCATCCAGTCCTATGGAAGTTAAGTAGCCACAGATAATTTGAGCACAGGCATAATACTCTCTTTACTATCAGGCTGCTTTGAAACGAATTGCCCCCCGGTCATTCCCGTGGGCACAATAAGGCCTTTTACATTTCCTGAACACACACTGGCACACATGATAACTCCCTGATTGAATTAGCTCAATGCTATACGACTTCCTGTATGGAAAGCAGATGAATTTGAAATTCTTATGTCTTATGGCAACAGAGTTTCATAATTTCACATCTCAGCAAATATACAAGGAAATATTTCGCAATACTTAATGATATCACCGCACCCTGTTGCCAAAAACAATATTGTTATCGAAACAACGAGACATACCAATCCTGATAATCTTGACATTTCACTGTGAACCTCCACACCTTCATTGTGAATCTTGTTGAGTACGATCCAATCTGTGACTGTCACGTTTTGCACACTATTAACAGGCCACAGACATCCTGAAAGACGGCTCGCTCTGAAATACTGAAGTGTGCTTAGTCATAACAGAAAAATAATGACTCAGAAACATGCCGATGATATTTTTCAGCACTTCAGTCAGCTGTTTTGTTTGGATGCTTTTATTAATGGTTTAAGTTAATGCTGGTGGTTATTGACTGGCCAGAAACACTCACTCTAGGCTCTTTTGCCTCCTCCCCTCCAAACTATTATCACATACTTGACCTCCACAGGTCAGGAAAAGGGAAATCGAAAGCAGGGTCACATTCTAACAGAGAAGCAAGATATTATGCTGACCGTCTGATACTTTTGAGAGGAAATCAGTTA
>NW_015511625.1:737-3068 GCF_001515645.1 Sinocyclocheilus grahami | reverse complement strand
ACAGAGGTTCTGTAGAGAATCACTTATTCTTGTACTGTAATTGTAAGAGTTTTCTGTATAGAAAAGGAAATCCAAATGTAGCTGGTCTCAGTAGAATGGGATGGGTGAAATACCAATCTAAAAGACTGCTATTTGGTAGAAAGGCCTTCTACAAACAACAAATACATTGTTTATATTTACAAAGTAGGATATGATATACCTGAATATAAGATCATGCATTGAAAGCAAGACTGTGTCTGTGACATTATGATGAAATACTGTCAAGTGCCTTTCTATCAAGGAATCCTTTCAAAAATATGAACCATTCACAAACAAAACAGGTCTTAACATACAAAACTCTGGATGAATTGTATCTTCCAGGCCTAGAAATCAAAATGTTGAAATCCCAGATATTTCCAGATTTTCCATGACTGTGAATATCCAGCTTAGAATACAAACATGAGGAAGATGAACAGAAGGAGATGAAGACAGAATATGTAGAAGAGGAAGAGCAAGACATTCCTTATTAAAGGATCAAGACAAAATGTTCCGCCAATGGCCCACGTGGTTATAGGGCAGCTAAACAACGGGACTTGTGTGGAAAGCTAATTTGACATTTATTCTTTTAAACTAACGAGTATAGTCATATCTGTTTTTACATTAGCAGTAGCCTTCCTATTTTATTCAATTATTCATTAGATTCTAGTACTTTTTCCGTTGCTACTTGTCACTTTCTTAATGCAACAATTCTAATTTTAGTAACTTTTGAATGTTCAACTTTGTAGTATTCCAGTTACTTCTTCTTCTAGTTAATCTATGGTACTAGTAATTATAGTTATTAGTGTCTATTTTAGTTATAGTAGGAGTTATTTATGAGATACTAGTATCTGTTCCATTCGTCACTAGTATCATTATCACTAACAATGGAATAGTTACTGGACAGTGACAATTGAAAAAAGGTACTAGTATCTAATTAATAAGTTAGTGACTAATTCAATAGAAGTTGAATTATCTATTGAATAGTAAGAGTGAAAAAATATATTGAATTATAAAATAATACATTATAATACATACAATATTTGAGGTATTTTTAAGGAATAAATGCTGAAACGGCTTGCCATAACACTTGTTTCCATCGGAGAAAGTGAAGACGACTGTATGTACAATTTGCATAATAGGGACAACCTACAAAACGCTTTGCACGATTTCATTGCCTCTTCATTAACGGAAATATTAAGTATGCACTTAAAGTCTCCATTCTAATTGGCGATTGGAGGACTCCATCACCTCCGAGAACGTTCCCGCCTTCTGATTGGCCACTTGAGAGTGATTGCGTCATCGGCTCCGCCCACTCGGCTCCTCCCTGTTGGTTTGCCTGCTTCTTGTTCCAGTACTGATTTTTAAGCGAGCAGTGACACGACTATATCAGACAGCGAGAAAAGCGGGATTGTACTGCATTTAAACGGTTTCAGCTTGAGGATACGAAAAAGCCGCTTCTAGTTTCTGAACATCTGGGCAGAGATGTAACAGTTTTCTGGCATTGGCGTTGTGCTTTTGCTGCTTTTGTTGTGGGGACCTCCCTAAAGCTTCAACTCAGGAACTCTGACATTCCCTGTCTTGGCAGCTACACTGTTTTCCTTTTGCCGCAGTAAGTCTGGAGTTTATAGATGATACAAAAGGGCAATTTTCCGCAATTTACAGTGAATTTAAAGTCCTTGCTTTGGCTTATGAGTTGTCATAGTCTTTGAACATCAAGTTGTGTTTCTTACTACAACGCATTTATGTTACGTGGTCTTTTAAATAGTGCAACACTGTAACCCTTTTTGTAGGGTGGGTTTTAAACGGTTTAATCCCCAAATTATTCCCAGTTAATTGGGTACATGTATTTGACAGCATAGACAACCTTATTATACAAACTGCATACTTATTTTCTGAAAGTGTTTTAAAAAACTTTTAGAATGTGATTTAATAAGTTAGTTATTCAAAGGGTTTCACTAAAGTGACCAGTGACATGTTTATTTTTAGACCCTATAAACATTACATGTGCCGTATATGATAGGTGTATTTGTATGTCGTAAGTTTTTCATGGTTTTCCAACTAATGTTCACAAATATAACCAGTATAACGGATTCAGTTGGTTAATGGCGTTGCTATTGCTTACAGTTGCAAAGTTCAAGCATTTTAGTTGACTTTGTACTAAACGCTGGACTGATAGAAAAGAACCAATGTTTTCCGTGCTGGTACAGCTCATTTATACTGCCACATATCTGCCCACAAGTGTTTTGTTGCCTTCAGGAGCGACATTTCTGTGTGTTACAGTGTGCAGAAAATGGCAACTGCTCTCAGTGGACG
>NW_015511625.1:411-621 GCF_001515645.1 Sinocyclocheilus grahami | reverse complement strand
ACAAAGTAGTAAGTGTCCTGAGTGTGTTTACAGTCTTGCTGCCGAGGACGCAACGGTGCTTCCTCTGCTCTCCCGCGCTGAGAGACTTTTCCATGAAGTCGGTTGTTTGGAAGCGTTTGTTTGATACACTGTAGCAAACAGTTTACTGTGTAGCGGCAAGCTCGAGAAGTTTGTACGTAGCTGAAATCCACCCAGTTATCTATCTATCTA
>NW_015511625.1:0-401 GCF_001515645.1 Sinocyclocheilus grahami | reverse complement strand
ATCTATCTATCTATCATTAGAACTTGTATATCTCACAGAGATTTACATTTTAAACACCCTTTTAAGTAATAAAACATTTATTTGTAACTATTTATTTTATATAAGCAGTCGTTTTGTGATTTCAATTTTTTTTAAATTTATATATTAATGTATACATTTCTACTATATCTTATGTAATTTTTTCCGTGCGTCTATCATTACTACAAATATTTTATAAAAGATTTATCAGTAATACCACCTACCTTTTAAATTATTTCTTTGTTCAAAATAAATTTAGTAAAAATTGCTATTTACTTTGTTCCCTGTGAAGAGGAGTTTTTGTTTTTTTTTAAGCCGACACTGTTTTTAAAAATTTTTTTTTTTAGGTGAGGTTGTGTCAGAACCCCAGACTACAGCTGAAG
>NW_015511624.1:9129-9938 GCF_001515645.1 Sinocyclocheilus grahami | reverse complement strand
AAATATTTAAGAAAAGGTTGCCATACCTTTCCAGCACCCAAACAGTGTCTGAAAATTATTATAGGCAGGATTTTCTTGCTGTGAGAAACACAGAAGTATTTCCAAGACAAAAAACGATGGGGTCTGGTCTCTTGGGCTGTAGATGGATGGAAAAGTGCACCTCACTGTATTTATTTGCAGGTGAAGAGGAGCCCAGCGTTTACCAAAGGGCCAGTGGGTCAAGGAGCAGGTCATGGGGGTGTGCAACCCTGGGAATGCAGCTGGAGACCCAGGTCAGGCACTAAGAAGATGAGGGGTGATTAATGCAGAAAGACCAGACCTGAACGTGACCCCAAGAGTGGATCCCCGACCTTAAAACTGCAGCTTTGTTCCACATATAGAAGAATATAAAGACTCGCAGACATACCCAAACTCAACACAAAACCGTGCCTTTCATTGAAACACATGTTGACCTGCAATTGTTTTCATAAAGTATTTCTGTAGCACGGGAGCTAAAGGATCTAAAGATAAAGAAGCTAAAGGTTGAATACCAATTCACAATTATTGTCTACTATATTCTTATAATTTGTTGTATTTAATAGAATAGCATGTCAGTATTCTTATAGATGTGTTTTGATGCATTCAGACTACATTCAGTAAATGTAGCATCTAGCTAATGCCTAAAGCATAGTTTTATTTATAATAATATACATTTTCACTTTCAGGTTTGTATATTTAAAAACTGTTGTGGCAGATTCAATGCCATTTTTAAACAACTAAAAATAATTAATGCACTATTGTTCAAAAGTTTAGGGTCGATACGATTTTTT
>NW_015511624.1:4238-5375 GCF_001515645.1 Sinocyclocheilus grahami | reverse complement strand
TGAGAGAGATATCAGCAGGCAAGAAACAGAGAGAAAGTGGGAGAGAGATGGAGCATCTCTTTTCAGGACAGTGGTGGCAGAAAATGACAGTGCTCCTCTGGGGCTCTAGGGTAATCTTTGCCTTATGTATCATCATGTTCCATCGCAAGAGACATCTGCCAAATGACTCACCGTTTGCAAAACTTACAACGTGTGCAAAAATACCCAAATCGTCTGCATTAGAGCAGTGCGGTATAAAAAGTAACATTCCCCCAAGAGATGCAGAGAACTAAATCCTGTCAATGGCAGGCTATCACATGGAAAGCAAAGCAGAGGCATGAAAACCAGCCTTTCACATGAAATCAACAGAATCATCACAACTATGAGATAAGCATCTTCACTACTGCACATTACTGACACCCTCATGCTGGCGGCTCCATCGTGGGAATTTAAAGATAATTCACACACATTTGTTACCCATCCAACAATAAAATTTTAAGAGGT
The DNA here is from genome assembly GCF_001515645.1 of Sinocyclocheilus grahami. Lineage (NCBI taxonomy): Eukaryota > Metazoa > Chordata > Actinopteri > Cypriniformes > Cyprinidae > Sinocyclocheilus > Sinocyclocheilus grahami. The sequence goes on along the minus strand of NW_015511624.1, from coordinate 4,892 downwards.
TGTTCTTTCATACTGTATCAGGAGAATTACTGGTTGCGTTTCATTTAAAGGGACAGTTCACTCAAAAGAGAAAATTCTGTTATCATTTACTCACCCTCATGCCGTTCCAAACCTGTTTGACATGGCTAGAACTTAAAAGAAGGTCTAATTTAGTTTGTATGAAGAGTTTTACAAATATATTTTGTGTCCCACAGAGGTATAAGTCATACAGGTTTGGAAAGGAATGAAGATGAGTAAAAGATTGTTGCAAATATTTTTGGATGAACTTTGTTGACTGCATACAAAACCGGCATGTCAACTGATTAGTGGGTTTTTATTTTATTCTATTTGAATTTTAATGCTATTTAATTTTGGGTTGTTTGATAATAAAGTTGCACGATCATTGGATAGCACTTATGAGGTGGAGATGGGGTTACATTCCCCACACTCTGTCCTTAACCTCAGAGAGAGAGTGTGAAAGCAAGGGATGGAGAGAGCGAAAACAAAGGAATTAAAAGTCAAAGAGCAAGGGAAAAAGGGAGACTCATACATCTCAGTGAAACAACATGATTCATGAAAATGTCATGCTGACAGGGCTCAAACTGAGAGCCAACAGTTTGCACTCCCAAAATACCTCTTCTGACTAATGCCACTGCAGGATACACACACACACAC
>NW_015511624.1:1805-3392 GCF_001515645.1 Sinocyclocheilus grahami | reverse complement strand
AAAAAAAATTTCATTTAGGCTTTGTAGACTGTGTAAGAAAATATTATATATGTAATAAAATCTCACAGCTGCCATTGAAGACAGTCAGAAAAGGTCAGAGGTGAACCAAAGTACACTTTGAAAAGACGTTTACTACAAAGCTGTGATTAATAATGAAACAATTAGGCCTTTAACTTGTACTTCATTCAACAAAAATGATTATGTCTGCAGACATACAACTTAAAAATGATTGCAGTCACAGAAAACATGTGATACTGTATCTAATTTGACTTCATAACTGAGAGAACAGGTAAAACTATGTCACAGGGTGAATAAACAAGGCTCATATGCTTCATATCTACACCACCTGTTTCCCCAGAGCACCTTTGCACTGAAAGAGACAGTTGCAGAATCCAGTGTCTAGTTTACATGGAGCTTTGCTGTATTTGCACTGTAGAGCTGAAATATCATGGCCGGAGCTCGTTGTGCATTTGTGAGGCGAGTGATTCAGTTTGCTATAAATATGTCTGCCCTTTCCACTTGGCCAGCATGACGGATTAGCAGTTTTCCGTCTCCAACACCACGTGCACACACAAAAAAGTTTGCTCCCTAGCTTTCCTCTGTATTTCCCCCCCATTATATACCCTTGCTGTGAACTGCTGTATATGTGAAAGATGGATAGTGAGAGAGAGAGAGAGAGAGAGAGATAGTGAGAGAGATGCAGTTAGGGACAGCCTGAAGCACACAGAGCTCCAGTATCACTCTGATTCACTCGTTTCCCTCACCCTCTTTCTGCCTGATGGAACGAGAGAGTGAGCGCTCCGGAGTTTGGGCGCACCAAGAGGCTTTTTAATCTGTTACCGAATGAAAGTGTGCCAGATCACAGAGCGGCTGATGTCACTCGGGAAGCTGTGGTGTTCGCACTGCACTCTGCTGTCTTATCTATGGCACTGGGGCCACAGAAGCCTGTTTGGAGACTGCTGCACATGTGCTCTACTTCTGTTTCAATGTCTAAAATCATTGCCTTTTCCCTGTTGCACGTTTTATTTTGGCATATTTGCTAATTAGATATAATCTGAAGTGTTGCGAGGAGTAGAAAGTAGTAAACCCTCACGTGTAATAAACTATAGCCATGCGACATATACAAATTTAGCATGGCAACCACAGTTTCACCATAATACCATAATAATTACTCTATAGTTATTGTTGCTAAATGCAGTTATTGTTAAATACATATCACAAAGGTGCACTATGAACACTTTTGGTGTAAAAATGAACAAAACCTCATTATGATCAAACAAGCAAGCAAGCAAACTAATGAATATTATATGGTAAAACCTTATGTTTTTCAAACAAAAAATATCTAATGCTCATCAAGATTGCTTTTATTTGCTCAAAAATACAATAATTTGTATTTACAAAAATACAGCCATTACTCCGTGTCTTCTGTGTCACATATCAGCTAATATGCTGATTTGGTGCTCAAGACACATTTCTTATTATCAATGTTGAAAATAGTTGTGCTCCTTAATATTTTTGTGGAAACTATGATAGATTTTTTTTTCAGGATTGTTAGATGAATACAAAAAGAACAGCATTATTTTTTTT
>NW_015511624.1:0-226 GCF_001515645.1 Sinocyclocheilus grahami | reverse complement strand
CACACAAAATGAAGAAAGCTGGTTAATTTCACCATGTTGACATCAAAATGGCCCTCCAAATTCCATACTACCAGAGACTGCATAAATCCAATTTGTCAGTGCCTTAATATGACTAAACTATAGTACAACACATAACAACAAAGGGAATTAGCAGTATACGAAAAATTTGCCTCAAGAAGCTAAGCGTCTTCTGAGTTTCTGCACACATACAATTTCATGAAACATC
>NW_015511623.1:8550-8769 GCF_001515645.1 Sinocyclocheilus grahami | reverse complement strand
AAAACAAATCACACCCATGCTAAATAAATTTAAATGTTCCTGTAAGGTCAACAACATGGAACATGTCTGGGAATCAGAACAGTGAATCTTAAAAAGTTCAAATACATACAGATAACGTATTTACTGTGGAGAATGTCTTCATTGGCATTTAACTCCATGTTTGATATTATAATGGGTTTTTACAAAGCCTTTGTCTGAAATTTTCAACAGTGGCTAAAG
>NW_015511623.1:5100-7292 GCF_001515645.1 Sinocyclocheilus grahami | reverse complement strand
TATTTATTTATTTATTTGTGGTGTCGTTTCCAACAAACCCATTTTTTGGTGTGTGCAATTTACAACCAAGCATTAATATTATTATTATTTAGAGTGTATAGTGAGTTGAGATGTCAAATTACATTTTCATGGCAGTTCAGGGAAATAAATCATGACATATTTTTTGTATACTGTTTGTGACTTTTAAAAGCATTTTAAGATTACATTTCCACAGGACCAAAAGTCCCCATAAGAAACACCCAAATACGAAAAACTGAAACAATGCATTTATTGTAAAAGCCGCTACATTCGTTGAAATCAGGATGGCATTTGTTATTTCGGGGGCTGATATAAGCCAGAATGGAGAACCCCACTCACCACATGTTGAGTACTTAAGCCCCGAGAGGGCCGTGCGGCTGCCCTTCCAATAAGACTGTGCACTGTGCCTTGTAATTAGAGCGGGATTCTGGAGGGTTGCTTCCGCCACTTGAAGACAAGATTTGACAAATGGCACAGCTGCACACAAAAGTTTTGAAAATATTTTGTAGCGGGGCTTTGCCAAGTCCCAGGGAAAGAGTAACAGCATCTGTCCAGTGGCACTCGGGAAGTTGGGAAATTCTTCTTGCTTTCCAACAATGGGGATGGAGTATGTCACCAGTTTTATGGAAAGGTTGTCCAAATTTCCTTTATCCAAATGGCACTTGATTGTGCAGTTGAGCCTTAGGCAAAGGATGACGGTATGTGAAGTGTGGACAAATGGTGTGGTCAGCGAGAGACAGAGCAATGCACACCAACTGAGATAAGCCTATTAAACTAGGGTATGCAACACAATCTGCCTTGGCATTGTTGCACGGATACGTAACCCAGGTCACATTGTCTCATTGAGGCATCAGGACAACAGAAAGCAGTGATTAAGAATAAGGTGGATTGCTGACTCTTAGGGTCAGCTATGTTTGAGTGTTTGCTGTCGTTGTTTGCCCAAGAAACTCCTCGTCTTCGTCTGCTTTTGATACCATCTGTGCGGGAATGAGAAAGAGGATATATTGTCCAAACAGGGACCTGCAGTGACTGACCGCCCTACCAAAGCGTTAATTACAAAACCATTGTAGCTTCCAGCATGGCCCCACTTTTTTTTTCTCAGAAAGTTTAAAGTTCGACTCCAAGTGCCAAGCAAAACATGCCGTAATGGACATTTTCTGCCCAAGCAATTATGTGAAATGCAACTGCCCTTCAGTTTGTTTATCATGGTTGATGGCAGAGTAAATGCCGCTCCTGGGCAGAGGACAAAAGTTCAAACTCTGGTTCTATTTGTCTGTTTGTTTTTCTTTGTCCGAGTGCTCCAAACATGTCTTTATCTACTCAGTGCTCTCATGAAAATGTTATAATTTAGACATGTCATTTTATAGTGGACAAAACCTAAAAACATTACAAGCGAAATGGCTCTTGACCACTATATGACATGGCTTTGTGGAGGCCTAAGAACTGCCAACGTGCAGCCCAGATGAGAATACTTAACGTGCGCTCTTGCTGTAGTTGCGTAGTATCAAACTTAATTGCTGCAGGGGGCGATAGAGTCACCTTCAGATGTTAAACCAAAAGCGATATCAATCAGGTAAGTTTCTATAAAAACATTTTAAACAAAGTTGCCTAGCAGTATTTTCTTTAAACTGTTGCTAATCCTTCACGCTGATTCATTTATGGTAATTCCTGCTATAGCGCCCTTGCAGTAGCCTTGAGAATCTTAAGTGGTCAGACATATTTTCGAAAGAATCAACACAAAATCAAACTGGTGTAGGTAAACATATCTGCATTCATGTACTTGCATAAAGTGTGGGTGTGTTCGCGCCATGTCATAATTATCGTAATTATGAGATACTGATTTGTAAAAAGCATTCACGTCCTCGTAGAATTCTTAATTACAACTTATAAAACGGGAATTTTCTGAGAGCTACGATTTGTACCATGTGACCACTGTACCACCTGACTGCCTCAGATTAATTTAGGCACTATGTTTGGGCATTAATATTGTTGCCACAGAAATTATAATTCCGAGTCCATGGACGTGAACAGTTCCGATAAGATTGTCACGTGTTGTCATCTTGAAATGATGGTGATTATGACATGGCGCGAACACAGCATATGTCCAGGGTTGTAAACTCTAGCAAAGACATAATGACATAATGTTGATTAGCAAAGAAAATATGAGACTGAAA
>NW_015511623.1:3001-4607 GCF_001515645.1 Sinocyclocheilus grahami | reverse complement strand
ATCATTATACCACAAATGCTGTCTAAATGTTTAACTTATTGAATTCTGAACCCATTGGCCACATACAGGTCACATCAGGACCACATAATGTTTTCTTCACTGTATATCTGAGTATAGTGTTATGCTGAGGATTTATTGAATTTGTTGACAGGACTCTGAAATTGCAAGATTGCTGTTTTCTTATATGTTTTTCTTACAGGCTTGTTTGCTATCCATAATTTCTTCCCAAAGATCAAATTAAGCTCATGGCCGTTCACTGTTTATTTGAACTTGATAACGTTTGGATGACTTTCCATCCCAAGAATAGTGTCTGGCAGATGAGACCAAATAATCTCACGCATTTATTGGCAACCACTCTTTGTCCATTCAGTTCAGTTCGCTTTAACAGAGCGTTGCTCTGTTCTCACATAGATTGATTTACAGCGACGCTGCCAAGCAGCGAACATTTCCCTCCGCAGGCATTTGAACATTATACCCAACTTTACATCTGGCAGAGTCCACAACATTCCACTAAACAATTTGATTTGAGTTATCCAATCCACACACTTCCATTTATTTCTGCGGGGTATAATATTCTGACCACATCCATCGTTTCTAAATATGTAAATATAAATTGAATTATTGCCCTGAAGAATCGGTGGTCGTTTCGGATGAATTTGTGTCCACTTCTGAAGTATCAGAATAAAGAACTCAGCCCAGAATATCCCTCAACAGATTTTCACACCTAGCATGTAACCCTCAGACAAGGCGTAAATATTTCACACGAGTTGGTACTAGGTGAGTCTTGAAAGTTCTCGACCTAGTTCAGGCGCTAGGCGCAACGGTGCCTGAATGTGCTTGCACTGCATTCATAAAACATACAACCTCAGCCATTCCGATCAGTTAATTGTATCAGCCTTGCCTGTTGTTGCTGCCGTTACTTTTGTTGTTTAGGAGATTTCTGAGCATGCCCAGAGGACTTGCTTCTTAAGTTTGAGGTGGCTTTCAGGGGAGAGAAAGTAGCTTGTGCACTTAACAGAACAGTCATTATCTAGCTTCCACTAGCGGCCCTAACAGACCTGTTTGGATAGCCATTAGAGGGGAAGGTGTTCTGGGGGAAAGATAAAATAATGAAGCCAGTCTCTCCTGATTGGCATTCCCACCAAAGCCTTCACCATTTTTTGAGGGGATAACAAAGCGCTAAGACCTGCGGACCGAGTACTTCCGCAGCTTATTATGCTGAGGGTTTGTGGAAGTCCTGTAACTATAGTCACTCTTCACTGTTACTGTTGTTGTCTTCAATTGTGAATCTTTGCAAACAAGTTCCATTGCATTAGCATTTGTGTGGGAAATAGACAAAGTTTGAGATTGTCAGTCTTCCTGTCATAATGACGATGACCATGAATATTCATGAGCAAAGAGATATGACTTCAAGCTGGGTCCGCAAATGAATGATTTTAGGGAAGAAATCGATCAACCCTTGTAATTTCACTGTTGAGTTAAGGAGGACTTTCCTAAATGGCAACTTTCCATTGCACTAAAGGTCCTTTATAGTGGCAAAGGGTAAATTGCTATTTACAAAATACTGTAGTTTCACTGGGGAGCCCAAAATGGTTTTTGTATGAAA
>NW_015511623.1:0-1271 GCF_001515645.1 Sinocyclocheilus grahami | reverse complement strand
TCTGTCTGTCTGTCTATCATGCTGCAGAGCTGCAGATTGAATATGTTCAGATGTTGGATCACATATCCCAAATCAGATTAGAAAAGATTAGATTGTTTGTTTTCTCACTGTTCTGGAAAAATCACATCTGTCACATGCAGACAAAATCTGATTTGTGACTTTTTCACCATGTAATGTGAACATTACACCAAGGTTCCAGCATGAGTATCCTGAGGACTGAAGACGGGCAAGTAATTATATTCAGGGGCCAGCATGTCAGTATCTGACCCATCCCCTTATGACCGGACCACCATGGATTGAGACAATCAGACACCCCTCTGGGCTTCTTGCTAACTTACAGTTGCTCCAAATGGTATTTGGACACAGTGTCAGTTAAAATTGTATAAATCGCATTGCATGTATAGTCTACTTTATAATTGCTGTATGTTTAAACTAGTCATTTTGTAACAATTATTTATTTATGCCTTTCCATATTTCAGAAATGTTTGCTTATACAATATATTTGATACTGTCATTTAGTTATGCTACATTCCCATGACCTATGTTCCTAAAACTTGCCTTGGTTCATGCCACCCAAATTTGCGACTCTCATACCATCTGTCGTTTCGTCATTTTAATTTCTCCCACCCTTGCCGGATGAAAATAATATCAACTGGTTTCATGAAATACCCCCCAAGTGCAGCCCCCCAAGAGCACACTGTGAAATATATGCATTTCTCTCTGTTGGACCTGCATTGGAAATATTATCTGATCTACAGCAGCCAGCCATTGAAACCCCGAGCTGGAGACACCCAACAGATGGGACCCATGGAGACTGGAGGAATAGAAGACCCCCTCCCTTCCCCGAAGTGTCCTGGAGTAGGCCGGTGCGGACATCTGTCAGGGTCCCCAGACAGGTGACCGACAACCCTCACGCAGGCTATGAAATATGTATGAAAAGAGGATGTTATGTCTTAAAAAGGAGGGCGAGAAAAGGGACAGAGAAAGAGACATGGCCACTAATCAATGATTCGATTCACCTCTGCATTGAAAATACTTCATAAGCAGTCAGATTCCACTGGCAGTGTCACCTGAAATGTAGAAATGAGGAAAAAAAAAATTTAAAAAGAGCTTATCTACCATCTCTTTCACTGCAGAAGATCTATTCATTTTAGTCAAATTATATTGCGTATAAGGTTTAAAATATTTTCTTGCTGTCTAATATAAATAATATTTTCATATATATATATATATATATAGTTTTTTGTTTAATTACATAATAAATAAAAATA
>NW_015511622.1:9659-9941 GCF_001515645.1 Sinocyclocheilus grahami | reverse complement strand
CGGTATGAGACTCGAACTCGCAACATTTGGGTTACGAGTCCGACTGTCTAACCGTTAGGCCACGACTTCCCCATGTTAATCCAGATGTTAAAGCAACGCCGTCTTCAGGAAAGGAGGAAGCATGGCAGGAACAGCTGATCCACTGTACCCACCTATCACATCTGACAAACTTGCCTGCTCAAGTGTAAAGCTGCCGTACTCAGTCTCTCTCATTTACTCTCTTATGCAAGCTCTGCTTCTCTCTCCCATGTGTAAAAGGCACTTTGCATATGTGTGATGCTT
>NW_015511622.1:9227-9542 GCF_001515645.1 Sinocyclocheilus grahami | reverse complement strand
GGATATGCAATCGGTTTGCCTTCAGCATCACAATTATTAGCGTGCTGTATGTTCCCAAGGAATTCGTCCAAGCCTTTCTCCGATCCTGTGTTATTTCTTGCATTGAGTTAGAGGTGTTCATTGAGTACCATTGAGTAGCCCATATGCCCCACCCACAACGGTCACACATGACCTTCTGATATTCCCTGATCCACATTTGACTGATTTGAGTTGATTGGCTGAACTTAAATTGATGTGGGAAAAGTCATGTGCATGACTTCGGATTTTTCTCATTTCATAGTCAACTTTTCAGCATTTTTATTTATTTATTTATTT
>NW_015511622.1:7055-8883 GCF_001515645.1 Sinocyclocheilus grahami | reverse complement strand
CTACAGGGAATAGATGTGTGCAGAGTACATATTCAGGAAAGTGCCCATGTAAGCTAAAAGATCCTGGACAGCAGGGCACTGAGAAAACGACAGAAAAAAAGAGAGAGAAGTGGAAAAACAACAACTGCACAAACAAGGCTGTAGTTGGTGTTTGTTTCAGAGATAAGGTGCTGAAAAGGGGGACTGTCTGTCACAGCCCTCCACTCTCTTTCTCTCTCTCTCTCTCAAACTCCAAAGCATTGAGATTCAGACCTCTGCTCCTCTTCTTTTCTTCCCCTTACTATGTGGATACACTCACACACTCTCACACACACTCAGAACCAGCAGTGGAGGGGGAAAAAACCCTAGTGCTTGACTTTGTTATAAATTATTGATTTTCATTCCCTTATAAATTTTCCATAGTGTCCCACAGTCTGTATATGATATGCTGGATGTTTGTTTATGGAAAGAGAGCCATTCTATCACAGAGTGAACTTGCTTAAGCCGAGAAAAAGAGAAAAAAAATGTCAGGCAGACAGAGAACGAGGACCACAAACATTGACAGTGAATTTGTCTTTCCTTCTTTGCATGAACGTGATTGAATATGCTTCTCGTTAACATAAGAAGTACTATCAGATTCAAGCACATCCATATTTTTTCACAGATATGGATTTCCTCCTTGACACTAGTTTGCGGTGCAGTCCCTCGGCAGCACGGGTGCCCCGTGACCTGTAACCTGTCGGGTCACAGGAACTGGAAGACTAGGCGCACTTTGACAGCTCAGCACGCACGCCGCCCACCTCTCCCTCTCCCGCTCAAGAGTTTTATAGCAGAACAGCAATCCTCGTCAATTAATTCACACAGCTGTCAGTGAGCTTAGAGGACTCTCTCAACCCCTCCTGTGTTTTCTTCTGTCTCACTCTCTCTCTCTCTACCTTTTTTCCTCTTTCGTGGCATAGATTTTCTGGAGTTTTCCTCAGCCTGACCCTTGGAGGCTGCAGGGCCTGATTAGTCAGATTTAGTGCTGAGTCTATTGATCGGAGCCTCCAGGGCAATAACCAAATGGAGCCGGTGCAACAAGTCAATAGCACTGTTATTGCACCAAACTGATGGCCTGCGCTTCAATCAGTACTGCGGGGGGAGAGAGGCAAGTCATCATGAGTGAATTAGTGTCACTCAGAAACCCCCGCTCTCCGTGGCCTCTGTCCATCCCTAGGCTCTCTTTCCTCCGTTTCCTCTCCCTCTCTTTCTCTCTGCCTTGCACTTTCTCCTGTAGCCTGCTCAAGCCCAGGGACGCGATTCTTCTACGCGTTTTGTAAGAGGAAGGGAAGGGTCTGCAATTTTAATGGAACGGCATGGATTATTTAAAGTGACTAAACCCCGTGTTGTAGTGTCAAGTGGAAAGATGTCGGATGACACTGTGGTTTCTGAAGCTTTGCTGCAGGAAAGTGCAAGAAAGATTCTCCGCAGCATGAGCTGGTTTTCAACTGATGTGCTCTATGTAGAAACGGACTGTTTAGTTGACAGCAGACTGGGTTTAAAAATGAGTCATTCTCACCACAGGAATTTTGTTAGTGGTGTTTATTAGCAGGCAAGTATCAAGTTTGTATTTACAAGTTGGGAAGTCGTGATTGCAACATCAGGTGCAATCAAATCACTTTGGATATTGCATGATGGTAATGTGCCTTTTCTACAAAAGAATTACAGAAAGGCTTTTAGGGTTTTATCCAGTTTTTGAAGATACTGTAAGCTGAATTGTTACTGTCGTAATTGTACAATACTATCATATTTTGTAAATAAAAAAAGCCATTTTATGCAAATTTAGCAAATTAAGCTACATTTGTGTCCA
>NW_015511622.1:2744-3372 GCF_001515645.1 Sinocyclocheilus grahami | reverse complement strand
CCCTTTCAACAAGCCTGGTAATACAATCCCCAGCTGCTTCCCTCGAGGAATGCAGCCACTTTTTGTGTCGGAAATCTTAGCAGCACACCCAAATTGTGTGAAAGTAATTTATCTAGCTTTTATAAATGCTGTTGTATTCACAGTCAACCTGGAGTGCTGCTAAGAGATCGTTTTACACCACGAGTAAGTCTCAATATCCTGCTCGGCCTGGTAGGTCAGAACGTAGGGCATCAGGAGTTAAAGACAGTGCTGCTTTGCCTGGGCGTCTTTTCTTTATGTTTCTGTAAGCACTCTAGATCAACTGCATTTTTTCTAGCTAGTAACTAGCTAGTAGTAAAATGTAATCGTAATGTGTGGTTAGGATGAGGATTTGGGCTTTGTAATGCATTTGCATGTCAAAGATTGCAAAAATTCAACAGCAGGAAGTAGTGATATGTCTCCAAGTACAGATAAAGTCTATAGCCTGTTGAAAACTTGTTTGCGTGTGGTTTTGTCTATTGAGCCTCACCTGTGGCGTGTCCTGTGTTGAGTTCATGGAAAGGTTTGGTCCCAAAAGAAAAGGCCTAAAGAAAAAACCTATCAGTTTTATGCAGTACTTATACAGTATTATATGTCACAGCCTCAAATT
>NW_015511622.1:0-1153 GCF_001515645.1 Sinocyclocheilus grahami | reverse complement strand
ATGTATGTGTGTGTGTGAAGCTCATAAAGACAGCTTCCCGACACACGGGCTGCTCCAAATGTGCAAGAGCTCATTTGTCTTTCAGAGTTGGAGTGCTACAAGTTGAACGGGGCCATGTGATTTGCCAGTCTCAGCCTGTGTGTATGTGTACAATATTCATCCCTGTGTGTTGGTGCTCTCTCTTCAGCAATTCCCTTTATAACCTTTTACACTCATCTTAGTTTGTTGATCCATGTTAAGCAGCAGACTTATCCATGAGTGGGTTGTAAAAGCGGCATGTCGTTCCGATGATAGACATGATGACAGTGAGAAAGAGCGATATGGAGTGAAATCATTAGGAAGCATTCACAGTCACAGCATTGTCTACCTGAATCTACACAACGATGTGTGATAGGACAGTCTGTCCTCACCGATTGGAGCAGCTTCACTCCTGAATCCAGCTCAAGATGATAAGAGTAGTGTAGTAAGCTCCACCACCCCATAATCAAGCTAATAAAACCCTATTTAACGGCTGTATTATACACTTCAGCCCTGTTAAAGTAGCCATGGTGTGTGTGTGTGTGTATATGTGATTCAGAATGCTCTGGAGGGCAAACTACTGTTTTTCTTTTGGGAATTACACAGTGCTGGGGACTTTTTAAGTCAATTACATGCAATTAAATGCAGTTTTTTCCCCCCGCTGGCATTCTTGTATGCCTGTGTGTGTGTGTTTAATTAAGCCTAAAAAGTCTTGTAAAAGTCCCCCCATTTCGTGCTCTGCCCATGTACTGCACATTATGTACACATTTATTTCATAGATTTTTAATAGCCAATACAGAGACCGATATGTTTTTTAAACAATTTAAACCTTAGTATTGTGCACAATCTGGATCATCATTCTCTCAACCAACCTCAATTTGGGATGCTTTTTTAATCATATTGATGGATTTCACTTGCTTTTTCTTCACAATCCAGTCCAATTTTTCAAAAAACAAGCAAATAAACAAACAAAAAAAATGTGTCTACAAAACGAATTACTAATGGTATTTTTACACAATATTGTAATAATTTAATTTTTATTAATAAAAATATATATAATTATTGTGAAAAAAATAACTAAAAACATGTGTATATATATATCTATATATATCTATAGATATACAGTACAGTAGTG
>NW_015511621.1:8196-9942 GCF_001515645.1 Sinocyclocheilus grahami | reverse complement strand
GTGTGTGTGTGTGTGTGTGTGTGTGTGTGTGTGTGTGTTATTATAAGGCTAAATAAATTAAATATACTGTTATTATTATAGACTTATAATTAGATTTTTTTTAAAGTGTAGCCTGGGGAATTACCAGTGTTTGACTAATACCAGCGGCTCTGATTCATATTTGTTGAAATATTCATCAAAGGAATGACTGCAGACAAAAACATTTCCTCATGATCACACTCTGAGATAACAGCATTAATGGTGGCAGTGAAAAGACTTTCTCATCGTCAGATAAAAGGCTGTAAGGTGTAAGGAGCAAAGAGTCATATGGTGATGTCTTGATCCAGAGATTCTTCACTCTCTCAGTGTTATATTTCCTTCTGCTATGTCCACCTATAGCTTGAACTCCCCATGGCATTTGAGAGACTATTTAGTACTGAAATAGATGAAGATGAGTAGTGACGGTGCATAATGAAACTTTGAAACAGACTGAATGTCTGTTTGATATTATAAATCAAGTTACAGCAGATGACCTCCCCTTCCTGCACTGTGTCACTTAGATTGGAATTACATGGAACATCAATGCTAAAGTCAAATTTAATTTCTATCCTGTGTTGTGTTGTGTTCTATTCTATTCTATTCTGTTCCATTTTGCAGTTTTAGGACTATTCAATACTATTCTGTCTGGTTTATATCTGTTCTATTCATTTTATTCTGCCACATTCTAATATTCCCTGTCATAATAATTCTATTTTGCCATTTTTAGGGCTATTCTAATCTAGTGTAGCCTATTCTTAATGTCTGGTCTAGATCTATTCTATTCTATTTTTCTATTCTATTTAATTTGACCCTATTTAGGACAGGACTATTCTATTCTGTCATGTACTGTTTTTTTCCTGTTATTCTTTATTAATTCTTGTCATTATTCTTATATTCTGTTCTATTCTTTCATACTTTACTCTATTGTATTCTACTCTATTTTATTTAGCCGTTTTTAGGATAGGACTATACTGTTTTGCTATATTCTATTAATTCCTGTCAATCTGATTCTATTCTATTCTTCTCTGTCTGGTTTAGATCTATTCCCTTCCCTTCTATTTTTAAAAAAATTATATTTAGTTCAATTCTGTTCTTTCCACTCCTATTCTCTTCGATTTATTTTGCCGTTTTTAGGACTATTTAGGAATTTTTCTATTCTGCTATATTATATTCATTCCTGTCATATTCTATTATATTCAATTTTACAATTTTAGAAAAGGACTATACTATCATAATTTTTTCTGCTCTATTATATTCTATTCTATTCCGTTCTGATCTATTCTTTCCTGTCTGGTCAATATCAATTGCCTTCTATTAAATTCTGTCATATTATATTTTTTCCTGACATCATAATTTTATTTGAGAGTTTTTAGGACGGGACTATTCTATTCTAGTCCAGTCGTTTCTTCCTGTCTGGTATAGAGCTATTCCCTTATCTTTTGTTCTTTTCTGTCATATTTTTTTATTCCTTCCTGTCATGCTCTATTCTGTTGTTTTCTATTATATTTTGCCGATTTTAAGACAGAACTATTCTATTCTGCCATATTCTATTAATTCATGTCATATTCTATTCTATTCAATTTCACATTTTTTAGGACTATTCTATTCTGTTCTATTCTAGGACTGGACTATTCCATTCTAGTGTGGAAGTCGTGGCCTAATGGTTAGAGAGTCTCGTACCGGCAGGTTGTGGGTTCGAGTCTCGTACCGGCAGGGATTGTAGGTGGG
>NW_015511621.1:7185-7745 GCF_001515645.1 Sinocyclocheilus grahami | reverse complement strand
TTAATCAATGGAACACTAATCTGATTGAAAAAATCCAGCAGTCAGTCTCTCCGCTGGTCTACTGAACTAGGCAAGACAATCCAGAGCTCTGCTAAACCCCCAGGCTTATGACCGGGATAGCACTACATGCGGAATAAAGCTGAGTCTGGAATAAAGAAACATGGCTGCCCGACCACGTGCAGCACATCAGAAGTGATGGGGAGGAGTTAGGAAGGGTGCAGCATGGCCATTGTTCTATCATGAGAGATCTTCAAGAGGAAGGCTTCCTCAGGCTGTTTATGTCAAGCCAGAAACACAAGCACCCCAGCTCCTCAACTCCTCACATCACGCTCCCAGCGGAGCAGCAAGGCCTCACAGAGGTAATGGATCCTGTATCCATCAGCGTTGCTTGGAGAATTTGCTTCAGACGGAGAAGAGCGTTGCCCTGGTGACGCAACCGACGGGTCTGATTGGGCGTTGGCTTCTCTTGGTCTGCTGACTGAGATAAGTGCATTTCAGTTTGGGTGGAGAGAGAAGTGGGTGGGGTCTTCAAGGCAGTGTGTAGAAGAGAGAGAGAGAGA
>NW_015511621.1:6451-6908 GCF_001515645.1 Sinocyclocheilus grahami | reverse complement strand
TTTTTTTTTTCCCATTTAAAATTCAACTGACTTCACAAAAAATATGATTTTATCTCTCAAATGTTGATAAAAACATAGGTTGCTTGTGTGACTATGCTGTGCTTCGAAGTGTGTTTTAATGGTCCTAGAAGATGGTAATTTTGCCTCAATATGAAAGCTTTCTAATGTCCAACCAAAGAATAATTTTCATATCAGTATTTTTGTCTTGTCTTCCAGTGAAAATCCATCTAAACATCCATAAAACAAGAGTAATTTACTTTAGAAGCAAAACTGTGTCTGTTACACAACACACATACTGATTAAGAAACTGATTTCTTTGCAGTGAATAAGAGTCATACTTATATGAATAAGAACCCTGACTGCTTACTCATGCATGCTAAAACTCCCTGTCTGATTGGAGATAAGGGCTTTCTCTGGATCTCATGAGTGCGCTGCCTTGCTTCCTTATTAACACGCA
>NW_015511621.1:0-1681 GCF_001515645.1 Sinocyclocheilus grahami | reverse complement strand
TGCAGTTCTTGGGATCAACTTTACATTGTCTCTGCATATTAAACTGAGCTAGGAGAAAGTATTTGGAATGAGCTTGTTATGCATGTATCGTGTATTGAGCGCTGAATGAGTGTTGAACGCCCTCAGTGGGAGGCTGAGTAAATGCATCGCCTCAGACCGAATTTCAGGATCGTTCAGCTGATACAGTCTGCTAATGTGAGATCTTCACAATGTTGTCATTTCAGCTCTCGTATTTCTAAAACTGTGATTTATATCAAAACATAGTATCAGACAAGACCATTGTTATATTCCATTTCCAACTTGCTTTTTACATTTTCCGAAGAAAATATGAGTGGTACCACAATGCTGGGTTATTGTGGTGTGATTGCAAAGCCATTGTTTTGTGGTTGCTAAGGTGTTCTGAGCCATTTTTAGCACACTGCTGTAGAATTGCTATGGTTTTATAGATGGTTGCTAAGTAAAAGCGGGTATACTTAACCCCTTCGTATGGAAAATACTTTACAAAATAGAGTTTTCCCCTAAAATATCGAAATATAACAAGATTTGTGAAGATTTTACAATTTACGTGAGAAGAAATAGATATTTATTAAAGAATAGGTCAGGTTTAACGCCGCTTTAGCATTGTCATTTAGCATGTCCAAATATCCAGCTAATAATTCATTATTTATAATACTTAAATTAATTTGCTTCTTTTTTGAATTCATGTTTGGCCTTTTGTGCTTTTTTGCAGATCTGTGTAACTGGAAGAACAAAGAAAGGAGTTTTATAGTTTACCTCAGTCATGCAGAAGGTAATGTATGTGGATGCTATCGTGCTCGATTTGTATTTGTTTATTTTTTTTCCCAAGATCATTTCACCTTAAAGCCATTTTTGGCAAAAATCGTCCATCTCCTAACACTAGAATTTCCAGAATGTTTATATAGCTTTTCTCAATTCCTCATATGTGGACACTTTCCTCTATATTGTCTTTCTGTCAAAGTAAACCCATTAAAGTATGATCAGATCTGCAGTGGGTTTTTTCACTTAGTGAGAATGGAAAGGGGGCGTGGCTGAGTGACACACATCATCAGTTTGATTGATGGCATTACTTATAAATCTTATTTCTCATTAACAACATGTCACTGGATAGGAGCAGTTAAATGATGACCTCTGACCTTTTTGCTCTGCTCTCCCGCCACAGGCAGGGACGGCCCCGTCCTCCCAGGGTCCAAGTGCTCCTGGGTCCCCAGCCACCTCGATTGTGGTAAGTAAAACTCTCAGTTTCACAGATAACACATGCGTTCTGTTATCTGCCATAAAGCACATGCTCCACATCCCAGTTCCCAGGAACCCCGTGAGGCATCTCAGAGGACAAGCGTTTCTTTCACTCAGCCTCTCTCTTTCTAACTCCCCAAAGGCACGAATGGACAATCAGGTCATCGGATATAAAGACTTGGCCGCCATTCCCAAAGACAAAGCCATTCTTGAGGTGGAACGGCCAGATCTGATGGTGTACGAGCCGCATTTCAATATCTCAGCCCTGGATCGGATAGGTCTCTCCAGAAGCAGAGAGGTCAGAAAAGAACGAGTGTGTCTTTAGATCGAGTCTTTGTTTCGTTGTACCATCGGGAAGCATTTGAGAAGCTTTATTGTACGTTTTACAACTTCCACTTCAAGTGGGATCAATGTATATGTGTTTTGG
>NW_015511620.1:8110-9943 GCF_001515645.1 Sinocyclocheilus grahami | reverse complement strand
GATATTGTCCTATCCTAACAAACCATACATCAATGGAAAGATTATGAATTCAGATGTATGTATAAATCTCAATTTCGAAAAATTATTTTATGAAAAGTATTAATATTTGTTAATAATAACAGTAATAAGCATCATCATCACCATCATCATCATCATATGGTAAATGTATAATTAATACATTATTCTCCTTCCTAATAATAATAATAATAATAATTCTGACCCATTTACAATGCCTTCAAGTGAGAACCAGTCTACTAGTTTGTCAAATTGTTAAATTATTATTATTATAGTATTAATATAATTTAAAATATTTATATTTATCATAATGTATTATTATTATAATAGTATAATTATTATATATTATTATTGTTGTTGTTGTTGTTGTTATTGTTGTAATTATTATTATTAATATATTATATTTATTTTATTGTTTTGTTTTTTCAGGACCGACAGCTCATTCTACTTCATGGCGTTCTTCTTTGTGTTCATGGCACAACTTTTTATTGCTATAATTCAGGCCATTGGTATACCAGGATGGGGTGTTTGGTAAGATCATGCTATGATTTATTCTAAAAATAAAAAAACTTTAATTAATACTCGAATATCAGGATGCAACATACCATATTCTAGCATCAACAGCCAGAGATGTGTGCTATTATTCATTGTTCTCCATATCTTCTGGTCTCTGTGTTTCAGCGGCTGGTTGGGCACCATCTCCTTCTTTGGCACGAGTATCTTTGCCTCCATCATCATGTTAATCCCCACCCTCATGTTCACCGCAGTCGCTGCCATCTCGTTTATCGTGCTCACGAAGGTACGGCCCTCTCGGAGCTATTAAAGGCCTGGGTTTGCCTCATTGCCTGCGCAGTCGGCCTGTCTGCCTGCAGTTACAGCTGGTTTAGCTCACATGTCTATTGAAGACTGGGAGCCGGTTTGTTGTCTGGTGTCTGAAGTGTCATTAAATGTGATGCTGGAGCATGCCGTGCTTGTTAATTAGATGCAAGAGTAAATAAATCTTTTACTTTAGGATTTGTGCCTGAGACGCCATTCAGAAGCCAGTAATAACTGTTATAAATCGAACTACCAGTGTTAGTTTAGCATCGAGATATTACATATAAATCAGCCAATCTTATATATACAGTACCTGAAGTCCTGCTTACAGTAAGCGGGTCAACAAACTCTCTTAACTTCAGTTAACTGCATTTAAAATAAATGTAAAAATTCTAATACATTTCATTGTAAATAACATGCAGTTATGTGCCTGAAACATTCCGTTTGAACTTAATTATATTATTTTATTTCCATAATGAGTGGTCTATTTCAAAGAGCTCTAAAGCCTTTCACAAGGATTGTACATTGCTTGAACATTGCAGGTTCATAACTTCTACCGTGGCAGTGGCGGCAGCATGAGTAAAGCGCAGGAGGAGTGGGTGTCTGGCGCCTGGAAGAACCCTCAGGTCCAGCAGGCGGCTCTGGGTGCAGCGGCCGGAGCGGTGCAGGGCCCGCAGACGCCGCAGTACTCCACACAAAACTACGACAACACCATGTGAAACACAGCCAGAGCATCAGTCATCAACACACACACACACACAGGCCGAGCCACACACCCGCTGAGCCTGAAGTGAGGTGGAACGAACCGACTGATGCTTGGTTGCTCAGTTTTTAATTTAAATGTTTGTGTGTTTGTTCATGTTTTTGTATCTGTTTTAGCCTATTTGCTCCCTGCTTTCTGCTAACGTTCCCATTAAGTTATGAAAACATTATTTCAGAATATATTTCCTGAACATTCAACACGACCATTTTTTTAAAGGTTTGAAAAAAAAATGTTTTTTT
>NW_015511620.1:6703-7501 GCF_001515645.1 Sinocyclocheilus grahami | reverse complement strand
CAACACGACCATTTTTTTAAAGGTTTGAAAAAAAAATGTTTTTTTTAATTTAATTTGATAATTTTCCAAATATTACGTGAACGTTACATTTGAATGTTCTCAAAACAAGTAGTACAATTTAACAGAAGTTAAATGTCAAATTAAAATGTCGTAGAAATAAAACATTCCAATGAATAACGCATAAATAACATTTTTGTGCTAATGTTTTGAGAACATTATTAAAGTCCAGATAACATTGAATGAACATTGTTTTAATGCTACTGGAAGAACGTTTGTTCATAACTTTGAGAGAACATTAGCTAGAGTTCTGAGAATGTTCCCGGTTAGCTGGGTTGCTGTTATGTGACTGTATTAAATTATAAACGAGTTTAAGTACATTAAAATTAGTAATCAGGGTTCCCATGATCTAGGAGAAGCTGGAAATATATGAATGTTTTGTAGTCATGTGAATTAATACAATATTTAATACATCATGGAAATTCCTAAAGTGAATATTAATCTTCCTAAAATATGAATTCAGTTAGAAATTGTCTATGAAATGAAAAAGCTAGAATAGTAAAAATGGTTATCCTTTAATTGCAAACGACTAACTGCATTTTTGTTCTGAATGTGTATTTTTCTAGTTATTCTATTAAATTATTTGATCTTTTAGAATCTGCTCAAGTGAGAGCAATCTCTATGAAGTAACTTCTAGCAATATTTTAGTATGCATGAACCACTAGAAGATTGCTCTAGTAATCAGAAAAACTGGAAAAAAAAAAAAGATAACCATAATAAAGCATTTTTGCGGATCTGTGT
>NW_015511620.1:4058-5195 GCF_001515645.1 Sinocyclocheilus grahami | reverse complement strand
AAGAAGACTCTTCTCAATGGATTGTTTGCGCTGTATTGCTTGTGGATTATCATATATCCTGAGTACAAGGACTTGACTCTGTGGGCCTTTTTTTGTTGGGATTACTTGCAGAGCACTTTAAGGACTTATTGCTATTTTTGTGTAGGGGGTTCTTTTTCCACTCATCATCAATGGGACTGTATTTGGGGATGAGAACATTTACTGGAACACACTGAAGATTCCTTGTAGTTATCATCCTTTCTCTGTTGTATTAATTCACATTATTCTGTAAACCATCTGTGGGTATAGATGTGAAGCACTGCATTGGTTTTCTATCAATTAATTCTCTTTCTTGTATAAAACTCTATCATTTATAAAAGGTATAACAACTTAAATTCAGTCGTTGTAGTTCGTGACAACGCACTGGGAGGTACACTAAGATTTATCTAAGTAGTGTAAAATTGGTAGTTGGTGGGTCCCTCCTGTTTTTCACATATATAGCTACATGCCCCTGTAGTGGACGGTGGTTATACAGTAAGATTAGGGTTTATCTCTGAATATCCTTTACTCCATGATACTCACCGTGCAAAACATCTGCACTTCTGCTGCCTCTGTTAGAAGCGAATGAAGTAATTCTGAGGAGCATTCAAGTCAAGTTAGTGTCTGACGAGTCTTACGTGACGGGATCCTGCTGATCTGCCTTGTGCGATCATGACAAAGCACAACACCTATAACGATACTACCCCCCTTATTTTTCAACGCGGAAGTAAGCTGTTTTCTGTGAATGTGTGAGACTTCTGTATCATTAGCGCTGTAGGGGAATAACGAGGAGAATAACAGCGCAGTAAACCATTAAACTGCACTACAAACCAATGTGTTCATAATTGAGATGGTACATTAAAACAATATGGTAAGACACACCAGTTTGCAATATCAAGCCGCAAAACGAGCACTTCTGTACAGCTTACGATAGCTGGAAGTGAATGACACATTCAATTTAATTTTGCAAATGACCGCATCCGCTCTTACAGGAAAATAAGGTGGTTAAAAATTCACATCTCTGCCCCTTTAAAGCAGGGGCGGATCTAGAAAATTATTTTTAGGGTGGCAAGGGGGTGGCATGAGGACTGTGAGGGGTGGCAACACCAAAGCAAACAA
>NW_015511620.1:2113-2392 GCF_001515645.1 Sinocyclocheilus grahami | reverse complement strand
GGCCGATACCAATATGGTGGCCGATATATCGTGCATCCCTAATTTGAAGTATACTACAAGTGCACATTCAATATGGTTTAGCACACTTGTTTTTCAAAAGAGTAGGTCCCAGGCAGATTCTCGTTCCTTCTGTGCCCATACGTATTCATTCTTTGCCCAAAAATCCATAATTAACAAGCACAAGGGCTTATAGGTATCATTCATTATGGGACGCAGTGCAGCACAGTGTATAGTATTTTACTGAAAAAAATAAGTGTTCTGGGCCTGAAGGCATGATAA
>NW_015511620.1:0-574 GCF_001515645.1 Sinocyclocheilus grahami | reverse complement strand
ACACACACGTATACATAAACACATGGTGTGTGTTGTTGAAAGTCATTGAATAAAGATCCATGTTTTGAGGACAAACAATCAGTTTGTCCTTCGTAATCTTGCGTTACATCAGCTGTTGTTTGTCTCTTGTTGTCTACTTGTGTACAGCATTCATCACGTCCCTGCAAACAAACAGATAATGTAATCCAAACTTCATTTAAACTTTTAACCGATGCCTCTGGCTGATTTCTAGACGACGACTTAGTTTTTATTTAATGATGGGACTCATTGTTTATGAATTATAATCATGCCTGTAAGCTACTGATGCACTGCAATGCACTATTTCACAACATGATGTGCTATTAAGCATCGCAGTTCTCTTGACCATCATGATGATATTATCTTTATTTTGAGTTTGGGTCTCAGAGATCCCAATGCTGTATGTGAGATGGATCGATAGATAGATCTTTGTGTTTCATGGATTTATTTATTATAAACCAGAAAATAAGACTGTTTATACTCCTTAACTGATCAATGATGAAACAAACACAATTTCGGTAACACTTTATTTTAGGGTCTCTTAACTAGTTGCTTA
>NW_015511619.1:28423-28968 GCF_001515645.1 Sinocyclocheilus grahami | reverse complement strand
GTCACGAGTCACTCAATATCAGTTGACAGCAATGAAAACACTTTTGACAGCTCTCATAGAATACACTGCCTAAAAAAAGGTTCTTCCAGGGAGGATGTGCTCACACAAGTTTGTGTGTGATGTGTCTAAACAAAAGTTGTATTCTTGAAGAGAAAACTGAAATGAGAATCAGAAGAAAACCGTTGAGAAGAGACAAAATGAGATAAGATGAGACAAATGAAAATTAAGATTAGAAGAAACCAAAAGAGAAAAGATGAGAGATGAGAACAGAAGATATGAGAAAAGAGAGGACAAGACCAGAAGAAAAGAGGCAAGATAAGATTCAATGAGATGCAAGATGAAGAAAAAAACATGAGAAAAATGAGAACAAAAAGAAGGTGAAGAAATGAGACAAGAACAAAATAAAACAGAAGAAATGAGACAAGAAAGTAATAAAAAGAAACAGCAGAATGAGAGAAGACAAGAACTGAAGAGAAAAGATATAAAGAGAAAAAAATCTGAACTTATTTAAAAGTTAAGCCAAGAAAACAGAAGAGACAAAATGA
>NW_015511619.1:8578-9944 GCF_001515645.1 Sinocyclocheilus grahami | reverse complement strand
TGTGTGTGTGTGTGTGTGTCACTGCTGTCCCAATGCAGGGTTCATTTCTAGTTTCAGTACTAAATAAACCGCAAGAGAAAGACAGATGTTCTTGTAGTTTGATTTTATGGTATGGTGCCGTCACATAAAGATGAGTAACTGTGCAAGAGTTTGAGGCTCACCACAGATCAGAGCACAGAGAGATTGTGTGTGTTTATGTGAATGGGACTGTCAGTTTGTGTGTTCTTGTGTGTATGTGTATCTTTTTATGAGTTAACCCTGTTAAATCTAATTTATTACTATTCTGAATAGAAATATTTGAAGAACTACTAAACCCTGTGAGAAAGAGAAAATATGGGTCTCAAACCCTTTTGATGTGTTGCCATCATTAACTAAAACAAAGACAAAAATAGCACAAAAAAAAAGTTATTTAAAACCGAGACAAAAATGTTTGCAACAGAACAAATCTACACTGAAGCTACAAATGTGCACTACAGTATGAACAAACATGTTGGGGAAAGATCAGCGTCACGCCCACAGAAGAAAAACCCATTAGCTCTGCTCATGATATCAGCAGGCAGGTGGCCATCCACAGGACACTCATATCAACAATGATATCTGCCACCAGCTGCAGAAAAATGCGCTCACCTTCACACCTCTAACAAACACACACACACCTTTCACTGACATGCACACGTGTGCATGTAACAAGCTCCCAAAATGATGCTGAATTACATGACAGTTTGCAGTTTCATAACGAGTGAGGTACACAGATAGACAGACAGACAGACTCACCTGGAAACTGGTAACTGTAGCTAGGAGAAAATCCTGTGTATCCACGACCATACGTTGCCACAATGTTTGGATAACCTACAAACGCACATATAGACAGAAACAACATCAGCCCGGTGGGATAAAATCATGCTTAACCCTTAACCTTGGTCAATCAGGAACTAGTAATTACTAGATATATCTGGATGAGGCTGTGTATATGTAACACTGTCACAAGAGCAGCAGCACTTGAAAAGGAGGATGAATATCACAACAGTATGTTCGAGCACATAAGCACTTTAAACGAAGTGGCAACTACAGTGAATTTCACTGCCATCTGTTTTCTCTGATGCTACTCTGCCGAGTGAAAGAGACAGTGATTCTGTGTTATTCTTGGCCTTATTTTCTCATGTTTTCTCTTTGAAATTTACATGCTGTATTAATTTCAAGTTTTTCCCAAAACAAGAACGTGAAACAGCAGTCACCACTGCTCAGTAATAAATCACGACACACAGATTTCAGAAAAATCACTCCGAACACCTTCGTGCAGAGCTGGCATATGTGCACTTAAGATTTCCCAAACCTGTCACGAGTCACTCAATATCAGTTGACAGCA
>NW_015511619.1:7195-7872 GCF_001515645.1 Sinocyclocheilus grahami | reverse complement strand
AGATCAGGCAAGACAAAAACGAGGGAAAAAATAATAATTATGAGAAAAGGGGAAGTTGAGATGAGATGCATTGTGGGTAAAAATGCTGGGTCCTCCCCTGACAGCTGCTATCTCGGGCACTGATTTGCATTATTAATGTTCAAGCTAATATACCTATTTTATGGCTCAACAGCTCAGATTCACTTTAAAATCAATTATACATCTGCAGCAGCTGAAGCAGGCAGCAGCTCAAATGTGTATTAATCTCAGCAAACATACACGCGGTGCCCGACTATAAAGATAAATGACACGATTAGCTGCAGTAAACAAAAGCGTGACTGCAGCAGCTTTAATGAGATTTGGCGTATAAGAAACTTACAGTTCCTTAAATAATGAGCCCTGATCTGCAGCTTTTTTTTTCATATGCAAATTGTACCAAGTTCTGTCTGGTCGTCCTGTTCACTCCAGTTTCATTTAGATAAGACCAGAGTTAATATTTTCACATGAGTGCTTCACGCTCTCGTTCTCTCTCTCTCTCCCATTCCTCCTCTCTTCACCCTCCTCCACAGCAGTAATCCATGAGAACTTCTAGAAAGTTCACGCCTTGTTAAAAGTTGACTATAAGGGATGCGTGTATCTCATTTCAGTTTATATTTTACAAAATAAATAAATTATATACATATATATATATATATATA
>NW_015511619.1:0-699 GCF_001515645.1 Sinocyclocheilus grahami | reverse complement strand
AATTTGTCCTCAAAGAAGTGAAATATGCTCCTCTCTGTGCTGTAATTGGTCAGCAGCTGCCTGAACAAAATATATAAGTCAGATAAAATTTGTGCCTAATTTTCCACTATAAAAAAAGATAAAAAATTACACACGTTGGGTAATAAAATCTACAAGCACTTCTGTCAAACCAGTATGAGTCCATTTATATGCACTACTGGTTCCTTTGATCTACTGAAACAGAAGTAGCACAGTGGAGTTGTTCAGTTTTCTGAAGTTTACCAGTTTTCTGTGTGGTGCTCTATTATTGCAAAATCTAATTTCCGATTTACCTGCCCCTAATGGCCAGTTCACATAAGGGATGATAACTCTAATGACAACTAAGTTTTAATATTCATTCTAATTCTACAAGAATAGGGATATCCACACCACAACTATAATAATAACGACACAGAGGAACGATATCATTGGAATCACTTTCAGAACAAATTTCTTCCAGCTGAACCATAAAAACAATGACAGCCAATCAGAATCGGTCCTGCTTTAAAGAGCTCGTGCATTTAAAGCAGCAGGCAAAATAACTCCGCTAACGCTTATAATAAACAGAGCATTATCATGTGATGATATGGATGCTAATATAGTTATCATAATCTTTATAGTTATGTTTATAGTTATGTGAACGGACCTTAAATGTCTCATCAGACTCGACAATCTCCAAAA
>NW_015511618.1:9036-9944 GCF_001515645.1 Sinocyclocheilus grahami | reverse complement strand
TTCGTTCAGTTCAGTTCACTTCAGTTCAGTTCAGTTCAGTTCATTGAAGAACCATAGAAGAAGAACCATTTTGGGTTACCCAAAGAACCTTTAAGTAAACTTATTTTTTCCCCATAGTGTGAAGAGCATACATAATATTTGTGTTGTTGTTGTTTTTTTTGTTTGTTTTTTTAATTTTGCAGCGAAAGGGTTACATACATTTTAAAGGTTTTTGGTGGAAGCATAGATGCCAATAAATAACCTTTCTTTTTAGGAGTGTGGGTTCGGGATGACATGAGATGAACAACTATTCCTTAACTCTTAATGTTTCTGACTGCGTGTTCAAATGTAAATGCAGGTGCAGCTATTCTTCTACAGGAAGTCCTTCAGTGATACTTCCATGCAAATGATTCAGCCTTAAAGCAATATTGACTGAATGGGACAGAAGATGGCTCTAATGTGATATCCACAAACAAAGAGGTCATGATAATAAAACATGTATCAGACGTCTATTACTTACACACACACACACAAAGACACAATGTTCAATCCAAACAGAGCTGTAGGGAAGAGCAGCAGTCAGCGAAGAGCGTGCTTCTCAAAGCATTGTTAGAAAATGGTCTATGTGAAGGGTAGAGACAGGAAAGTGTGTGCAGAAAGAAGATACAGAGGGTGAGAGCAAAAAAAACAAAAAACAGGGGAAGACATGAATCTGCCAGCGCTTGCACACTTAGAGGCCCGTAGTCAAGTCAAAACCTGGTCAGCAAACCCAGTCAAATGGAGCCATTGCTCTTCTGCTGGAAACTAATAAGATCTTAAAACACACCAGCTACAAGCTCCAGTCCCCTCTGATCCACAGCAATGCATCACAAATCTGAACCCTTAGAAAGGTCAGCATGTTTACTGACTAATAAATGTACCGATTAGAA
>NW_015511618.1:0-960 GCF_001515645.1 Sinocyclocheilus grahami | reverse complement strand
GAGCCCTCAGCGAGACCATAAAAGCGGCACTTAAGTGAAATGCAAGAGGACAGGGGGAAACTGAGACTATCAATCTCATAATTTGTGAAAAAGAAGGATGACACAAAGGAGGAAAAGTACTGGCGTTCGTTTCACATGGTGCTGCTGTAAATTCCTTGTTAGGTCATTGAGGCATTCTGATGCCAGTGAGAAAACGGTTAGGTAGTTCTGGGTCATCCCGCCACGGCAGGAGAAGACGAGCACAGACTTTGACAGCTCGCTGCGCCATGCGGGAAATCCCCTCCGCATAGAAGCAATAAAAGCCCAGCTGCAATGAGGAAGCTGAGACGTGTGGAGTCTGTTCTCTGGCCTCTGATAAAGTCGTGTTGCTCATAGCAGACTTCATGTGTGTCTGTGCTGGACAGAGGTAATTACCACATGCTCTGGAGTTACACAATCCCACTTTCTCTGATGCCACAGTAGTAGTTATAGACCGTACCTAGAGGTCAAAGAATCACCTTAACTTCCCCTTTCTGGCCCTGCAGATATAAGAGTAACTGCTTTAGTAGGTTACCTCACTTCCTGTGACTTCATAATCCCTCCTGGGATTTGCTGATTCTTGCAAAACTGGTTTTATTGGTAGAGTTGACCCAATGAGAGCAATCAAACCCATAACCTTGGTGTTGAATAGTTAAATGTAGTTTTTTCTTCACCAATTTTCTCTGTGGCACTGGCATTTAAATAGTTTTTTTGTGCAACTTTAAGACTTCCATATGTAAATGAGTTCCAGTGTGGTTTTCTGTTTCCCAGTAAGTGTCGGAAGTGAGACTTTTATATTCACAGTGGTGAGACTTTTATTTTGACAGCAGGCGAAAAGAAGTGTTCCATTCTCCAACTGTTCTTTCTAGAAAATGCTCAAAAACTAGGGGACTATATAATTTTTATTTTGCGACAAAATAAACAATCAAAGAGTTGAGATTT
>NW_015511617.1:8933-9944 GCF_001515645.1 Sinocyclocheilus grahami | reverse complement strand
AAAATAGCATTTCCATCTGTCCAAAAGTAATACATACTAATTATTTCATTGAAATACTACTCAGAAAGCAAAGTGAAATATTCAGATTTTCTCTTAGATAGTTAGTTTACTCTCCACAGAGTGCTTCTAATGCCACTAACCAAATTTTGGCAAATCCATTAACTAGTTCTTCAACCCAGATCCTTATCTTCCAAAATTCAATGCCCCAAATGTCACAAAATTGAGCAAGTTCAGTGATTAGCCCATCCTCACAGTCACCAGTGCTCATTACAAGCAGAAACAGGGGGTTGCTGCTTGCAATTTTGACTAGATGTAGCCTTTTTATGTGATTTACATCAGATGGCAAGTGAATAGTACACGAGTGCTGTGCTGTTATAGGCTGAAATTATGTTCACGTTCAAGTTTTACTGTTGTATGACCCATAGATGCACAGATTCCTAATACCGTAATGTGAAAAAGTCAGATTACTTAAAGTGCTTGTCAGCTGAGTAGAAGGACGTGAATATGTTTGTGTCAATCAGGCCCTGTTGACAAGTCTGTAAGAAAGTAAGGGAGGGGCCGCTGGTGCTGTGGTATTTCTGTCACTATGGCGGTGTGCTGATCTAAGGCACCTATGGAAGATTTGATTGAGGCTGCCGTCTTCACCCCAGCCTAGCGGCCTGCGGCAGTGTGAGCGTCGTGTTCTATTAAGCACCCAACATTGATCTAGTAAAATAGCTTTGTGGTGATAGCACGGCAGACACACTTTAGGTTGGAGTGAGAGGGAAAAAAGACAGGGTGTTGGCTGTTGGGCATCTCATCCAAATGCTGCTCTTTGCAGTCTCATCAGTACTCTGAGAGGACACTCAGTGGCTTCCGCTGCAACTCCATTTAGCCCTATTGATTTTGCAATCTTCCTCACACCTGCCTCTTTAGCTTTTTTCTCCCCTCTTTTCGTTGAGAGGGAAAGAATGATGGAGAGGGAGGGAGTGATGCCAAGTGAGAGGAGGGAAATACTTGATGGGGGGTTAT
>NW_015511617.1:5912-7717 GCF_001515645.1 Sinocyclocheilus grahami | reverse complement strand
TTTTTTTTTTCTACAATGGCCATTAAACAGAGACATATGGAACCCATCCATGAGCTCTCGGCAGATCTATGAAAACATTGGTTATGACGCAAGGTGAATCATCCGTTAATGGCTCTTCAAACACCGGCTTAAATCGATATTCAAAGATTTGTTTGCATCGACACTTCTGCTCACTGATTGGAGGTGGGTGTGTGTATGTACCGAGGGTCCATGCGTGGCCCACCTCGACCAATCGGTACTGGTGTGGAAAAGCCTATGCAGGCATGTCATTTATCCCTGTCTCTCTCAGATCATCGACCTGCACCTCTGTGGCAGAAAATTACACTCCGTCCTGTCAATATGACATTCTTTGTACGCTTATCTACTCACAATTACATGCACCGCATCTGTGGCTTCCTTTGGCGATGCGCTTAAGACGCTGTATTGTTTTGTGTTAGATGGATTGCG
Organism: Sinocyclocheilus grahami; assembly: GCF_001515645.1. Classification (NCBI taxonomy): domain Eukaryota; kingdom Metazoa; phylum Chordata; class Actinopteri; order Cypriniformes; family Cyprinidae; genus Sinocyclocheilus; species Sinocyclocheilus grahami. The sequence continues at coordinate 7,270 of NW_015511617.1, read as the reverse complement.
TTCCATGCATGACCGCTTACTTACTTTAATGAATACATGAAGACTTACAATGAGATCTCACAGAGGAGAGCGTGCAGCTTATTGAATGCTGTAAAACTTAAACTATAGACAAATAGATGAGTCCCACTGGTGCTTAAAGCTAATATAAATCGGGGGAGGAACATGTGTTGTTTGATGTTCCAGGTATACAGATTTACAGCAAAAACACACAAGTGTTGTCATGATTTGCAAAGCCATGTCATAATTTTAACTTATTTTTTTTCCTTTTAGTGGCAGCTGGTGCACAGAAAGTCGATGGATAATTATTTTTTTCACTATAATGTTGCTTCCAAAGGCTGTAGGCTGTAGACTTATGAAAGCTCCAATATGTTATGACAGATCGCAAATTGTCTGTACCAGCAAGCATTCTGCTTTCCATCAATGTTTCAATTATTAGCCATTTGTTTGCAGAGTTCCGCCTATTTGACAGTTCTTCCGATCATTGTAAAAAGAAGTCAGGCCTCCAGGTGGGGAAAAATCGCATTCATTGATTGAAAGCCCAGTAATAAACTATCAGATACTTTTTGAATGCTTGAATGACTCCCAGTGTTGCCATTCACTGTCATTCAGGCGGGACTCAAAATGAGGCTTTTGCATTGAACATTAATCTGTGCTTCATTAAAATCAAATTGTTCATGTAGTATTTGCCATAAACTTCTGATGTTCACTGATTTATATGGACATATTCATGAATGAACAGCACATTTTATGGATGTTACTTGAATGAACAGCACCATATTTTTGTCATATGAAATTATGTATTAAATATATCTAAACATACATATAGAATGTTTTTTAATTGTATTTTATTTTATTGATTGCACATTTTATACATGTATTTGAAAGTAATCTATATTTTATTTTTATTATTGTATATTCATATACTGTACATATATGCCTTTTGCATGTCATATTTGCATTGTGCATCATATTTTAGTGGATCATGTGTTTAGTGTCGTCTCAAAGCAATCACCATGCTTATTGTATATGGCCACAAAAAACACAATGGTGAGATAAATGAAACTCGACACAATGTGAAACGCTTTCCATTAGAATTTAAATGGATTGAAATGTCATTCACTCCTGTACATGTTCTTATTATGCATTTAAAGAATAGGGGAAGGAACGCAGGAAGTCACTAGAGTCAGAAAAGTTGCAAAACTATTGTGTTTTGTATTAGCTCTAAGCCTGTATTTTCAATCATGTTCTTTTCATGCCTCGCGTCTTGCCATAATCAAAGCCTATTGTGATGTACCTGAAGGCTGCTTTGCGCAGTGAAATAATCATGAGCCTCTGAATAATGCATCTCTACAGCTCTA
>NW_015511617.1:0-853 GCF_001515645.1 Sinocyclocheilus grahami | reverse complement strand
GATGTTTTGTCTGAACTCTGAATGCTAGGGTATGGCAACTGCCATTCGCAAACGCCACACCTGATGTGTTGTAAGTTACAGTTACAGACATAGTTTTAACTGAAATTGAATTGATATAATGTTTTCCTTTATCCAAGGTAATGATTGTTTTTACTATTATTATATGTTATTATTATATGTTCTTTTCATATTAGGTTAATAAAAAAAAAATTTTTTTTTGTGGTGTGTAGCCAATAATCATGCAAACCTCAAAAAGATTTTAAAGATTTTAGGAATTTTAAAACAGCAAGGTGGATGTGGAAAATAATATCAGTAGTAGACTAGTACAGGTTTGCCATTGTCCTCTCACTCTTTTTGCATGTGCCTGCACATGGCCTTTTTCCTCTTACAAAAATAGTGTGTGTTTTAAGCTGCACTCGAGAGAAAGGGAAATGGAATTGTCACTCTTCATTGTACCGTGGCTTTATATCTCCTTTGTTACATGGTTACTTATTTGGTTTAATTCTGACAGGGAAAATTATCTCTTGTTGTGTTTGTGTCAAAAACTAAAATCTTATTATTAATCTGGTGACCAGTGTTGGAGAGTAACTAACTAAAATGAGCAAAGCTACTAATTTAACTACAATATTTAATAAAGCTTTTAATGGTCAATGCGACAAAGTTTTCATTTCAATGAACTAAGCTTAGAAAAAATGACTTTTAGAGTCATTTTATTAGCAGCGTTCCCGGAAGTCCTTATGTTGCCTGTTCTATGTTTTATTTAAATATGTAAGTTAAATGCTGCTATGTGTTCAGTTTAGTTACATAAATTGGTTAGTTATATATTTTCATTTCTCTTTTGCTTTTTTTTTTT
>NW_015511616.1:9704-9954 GCF_001515645.1 Sinocyclocheilus grahami | reverse complement strand
GGGAAGCCTAACGACTCGGAGTTGGAGTCCAGCCAGCACAGGATTGACAGGCCGTCAGGATCCTGCCAGTCAGCATAAGTGATGCATCCTCAGTGAGGCTTGCTGGAAGAGGAAAGAAATGCTTCCATCTAGGAATGAAAATAGTATAACATGCATGTTAGAAAAGGAATCTCAGCAGAGACTGAGATGTTGCAACAACACAAGACTGGAGGCGCTGCATTAAAAAGCCAGTCAGATCATTATACAACTA
>NW_015511616.1:9435-9694 GCF_001515645.1 Sinocyclocheilus grahami | reverse complement strand
CTCATGGGAAAAAGCTCACAATGAATGCATGCCACCCCCTCGAGGAAGTCATGCGCATGCTCCTCACCCAAACAAACGACGCAAAGATTGTGTGTGTCATTGGGTGTAAAATAACGTGGACACAGATCCACACACTTCTTAAACACCTTGCTAGTGCTAGTGCTCACCATATTAGTAACAAAAAGAACCGCGTTCTTACCAGTATGCACTTCAAACAAACAGTCCTTGAACGAAGAAGAGGATGACGTGTTCTCCCGGC
>NW_015511616.1:3599-5545 GCF_001515645.1 Sinocyclocheilus grahami | reverse complement strand
GTTGGACTTCCTTGACCCTCGCTGCCAGATTGTATGTGTGCGTGACGAAGTTCGTCTCTGTATGTTATGTGTGTGTGTTTATCGCCATGTTTGTGTGTTCGCCAAGTGCATCCCTTGTGTGTTGTATGCTGATTTTTACACGCTGGCTGTGGTGGTTCATTCATTTCCCTGGGTTCACTCTCTTCCCTTCATCCAGGAAGCACTGCTACGTTTTCCCGATCAGCCAAAGTGCTTTTATTGACTTGTGGGACGCCACATGCGTGCCTGGTCTGTGTTATTAAGAAACACGGCCCCTTACTCACAAACATACACTCACTCATACCATTCCTCAGAAAACTGGGTCTCTAAGGAGAAACTAACATCTGCTTAAACAAGGCACTAACTCATTCTAGTGCGATCGCTTGTGACTGGAGGTGTCTGTGTTTTTCATTCCATGTTGCTGTTTCTTTTTAAAGATGTGAAGTCTCTCTTTTCTGTATCCTGCTCTCCACAGGATGGATCCACGGGGCAATCTGGAATCGTTCCGGAAGGGACTTCCGTTTCAATTCAGGAGCTAGAGCGAACAATTGAAGAATTGCTTGTGAAAATATCAGTTATGGAAAAAGACAATAACGTTTTGGATGGAACAAAGTTTGGAAAGAGGGATCGAGAGGTGGTTGGTTTTGATCAAACCCTCAAACAGACTAAATTAAATGAACAAAGAGCTTTGCACCACTTGAAAGCCATTCAGACCTCGCCTGTGGAGGAAGCCTTTAAATTTCCAGTGCCTTTATCAGACCAATCACAGACTCCCAAATTAAGTGACACCACCAGTTCACCAGTGGGATTACCCAATAGCTGTAGCTGCCAAAGAAAACAGGAAATCCGTCCCCCTGCATAACCACTGTTTCCTGTTTTTTTTTCAGGTTTACCGACACCTTCAAAACCAGATGCATCAATACCTCCACCTCCACTCCCAGATATGACTCCGCTCCATCTGCCTCTCCCAGGTACGACTCCACCCCCTCCACCTCCACTTTCAGATATGGCCCCGCTCCATTCGCCACTCTCGGGTACAGCCTCTTCCCCTCCACAACCTCCACTCATATGTATGGCTCCACCCCTTCCATCTCAACTCCCAGGTATGGCTCTGCCCCCTCCATCACCTCCTCTCCCAGGTATTGTTCCACCGCTTGCACCTGTGGGCATGGCTCCACCCCCTCCACCTCCAGTTCCTGGCTGTGGACCTCCACCCCCTCTTCCTCCACCTCCTGGCTGTGGACCCCCACTGCCACCTCCTCCACCTGGTTTTGGGCCCCCACCACCCTTGGCTCCCCCTCCACCCTTCATGGGATTGGTGCCGCCTGGCATGACTCAGGACTCCGTCCCCCTGAAGGCTGTCATCGAGCCTCCACGGCCCATGAAACCTCTCTACTGGACACGGATTCAGCTACTTGCCAAAAAGTAATCACATGCCTCGTTGATTGAATGCTACATGTTTTTGCAATGTGTATACTGGATGCTTGTGTTTCACCTTATTTAAATACAGCCAAGGCTTGATTATGATCACACATATGATAAGCCAAACTGATATTTTTATTTCCCTCGCTCATAGGGATGCCAAAAGTGCCCTGGTGTGGGAAAAGGTTCAAGAGCCATCAGTAGACTTTGACGAATTTGTGGAGCTGTTTGCCAAAAGCGCAGTCAAGGAAAAGAAGAAACCTATCTCAGATACCATAACGAAATCGAAGGCCAAACAGGTAAGAGGACTTTTCTACACTCCCACTGATTAAAAACACTGGGCCCAGGACATTTTTTGGGTAGTACCCCTTTTCATGGACCCAACAAGTAGGCCATACCATAGTGGAACTTAGTAGGCCCCCCTTGTCTCAGCTCCCAGGACAAAATTCTCAGTTGTCTTCCCTTGAAGATAGCTCTGCCCAGGCTCCCACCTCACCACACACAAA
>NW_015511616.1:0-671 GCF_001515645.1 Sinocyclocheilus grahami | reverse complement strand
AGTTACTGATTGTGTTTAAAAGCCGGAGGGAGAGGGGTTGGTTGCATTTCAGGGTTCAAGAGTAGGTTGGTACTGTAGATCTTAATGGACGTGATGATTAGAGCCTTATCATCTTTCTCGTTGTGTTCTATTCTTATACTATAGTTACGGTTTTAATCTGTTTTTGCAAAAAACACTCAATGTCTTGTTTCTCTGTGGAAGATATTTCCTCATTTGTCTCTGAGGCCTTTTTCTATCTAATTGGTCTCTCTCTATCCCTCTTATTTTTGTCATCACTTTTATCTGCTCGTTCATCCCCTTAAAACGAGTATAAAGGAAATAATGCCATTTCTTTTCATCACAAGTTTGGGAATGTTAGACCTGTCTCTCAACTCCCAGAGCTATCCAGAACTCTTGATTGTGGATTTTGTGATTTGGCGAAGGAGTCACTGTAATAGAATACATAGGGGAAAGTAGAAACACTGCGACACCTAATTGGTAAAAGTAGAAAAATGTTTCAGAAGGGTTGATTGTTTCACACATATATCTTCAAATTGGCTACACATAACTTTAAATTAAATATCTTTAAATTAAATTAAATAATTAAATAAATGTACCTGTGAAAGGCAGATAGTAGAGGATGAAAAATATGAATTATATATTATATTATATTATATTATATTATATTATAT
>NW_015511615.1:8545-9945 GCF_001515645.1 Sinocyclocheilus grahami | reverse complement strand
ATTTGATTTTATATTTATATCATTTTTTTTTATATATATATATATATATATAAAAATTCTTTTGACTGGACAGGCAGACAACAGGGCCGCCGTCAAACCGGAAGAACTCGCAATTCCCGCCGCAGACAAGCTTCTCACTTGCAGATGGATTTGTTTGATGACAGCCAGGGAAATGATTATGAGGTGTGAGTTCTGCTAATTCACAGAAATCACATGCTTGACTACAATTCTAAAATGCTGTCTTATCTCTGATGCTGTTTGGTGCTTTGTCAGGCTCTCTTAGCGTTCGAGGAGCAACAAGGTGCTGTAGTAGCCAAGAACACTCTGACAAAGGCCGAGATCGAACGGCTGCCCATAAAAACGTACAATCCCACACACAGCGCAGGAAAAACAGAGTAAGCCACAGAACTGGATGCAACAAAAGAGATTTCCCATAATGCAATAGTTTAATCATACTCTCTTTACAGTTGCCAGATCTGTTTCAGTGAATACAAAGCGGGTGAACGACTCAGGATCCTTCCATGTCTCCACGATTACCACGTCAAATGCATCGACCGCTGGCTAAAGGTCTAGCTTGTTTTAACAACATAATCCCATAATTCACAGTTGCTTTTTACTAATCATTTTCTGTGTTTGTTACAGGAGAACGCCACATGTCCCATCTGCAGAGCGGATATATCAGAGTGTGGTGGTTTTTCTTGAGCGCACGACTTCAGGACTCAGTATCTACCTCACAGCTGGTCATGTTACCCCATTTGACTTTTAAACAGTCTTATTTTGAGTGTTATTAAATGCTTTTTAAATGCAAAATATTGTCTGATGTTTGAACCAGCATAAAGCACTGCCAAGCACTGTTTTATTTAGAAAGATCCTTCTAAAACATATCAGACACGACTGTATCACCCCAGTGGCAACAAACCTGCTAGCAATAGCTGAACTTGAATTTTGGATTTTCAAATAAAATCGCTTCATTTTTTTTGCCCGTTTTTTTATTAAAATGTGTAATTAGGATAATATATGTTGCTGTTACAGTCATTCTATCGCTGTTGTTTATGTAAATATCAAGCAGTGTGCAGCATGTGATTTTATTCACTCTGTTTCGTAATATCGCTTCTTCAAGGCTCTGTACTTCCAGAGGTAACAGCGCCTCGAGCTCTTTCACCACGAATTCTCCTCGGCTGATGAGCTCTTTGATCTTCTCAGGGTCGCTCACATCTTTATTCTTGGCAAACACAGCCCTCAGTCTGTCTCTGAAATAGTCGGCTCCTTTCAGATACTCCCGTTCAAGAAACAGCAACTTCAAGCAGAAGAATCAGAAGAGAAGACAGGATTATACATTTCTAATGCTTAGTCACAGATGTGTGCAGAATGTTTTTATTTTCCCCCCTCCATACTTTAAT
>NW_015511615.1:5440-7333 GCF_001515645.1 Sinocyclocheilus grahami | reverse complement strand
CTATGTGTACTATTCTTGATTTTTGAGCATTAATAAAAAATAAAATAAATTAAAAAAAGGGTCCGTTGCTATTACATAGATGTAAACTAAAATAAAAGTCTTCCAGGTAAAAAAAAACCAAACGTAAACATCGTATGCCATGGTTGTAGTGAAACAGAAAGAAAACAAAACACAGCTACACATGAATGCAGAAATAATTTATTTAGGCCAGTCCATTGGAAGACACCTAATTATTGTGGATTAGGAGCAGAGTACAGATAATGGGTTTGAGTTAGTCATTTGCTTTTTGTTGCCGAATGTGCTGCCAAGAACATATGAAACTGATTCAAAATGTCATGTATTAAAGCACTGGCATTCAAATAATCTCCAATACACACCTTTTGAAGCTGCAGAATGCACAGATCTGCCTACTCTTACACAACATCACCAGTGTCCTTTCATTTTTGGCATGTGGTTTGCAAAAATAATCTGGACCAAAATTATGAAGGAGCACAATCCATAGTGGCAAAATTCACACGGAGATGTTTCTTCACTCTACAACATTCACGCATTACACATCCTAGGTGCCAATACATGCGACTTGTCTGTAAACTAGTTAGGATATACAAAACACACCTTGGGAAAAAAATACAAAGTGAGTTCTCTTCTTTGCCATTTGATTTTAAGGCATAGAAATCTTACAAAAACACTTTATAACCTGAAACAAATACAAAAGTGTGTGCCAATATGACAAATGGAGCAGCAGACAGTGAGCGGTGGTCTGCAGAGTGAAGGCACTAGTAGAAACGTGAGCTTCTCTCTGTCCTCTCTGATTCTGGGCAGTATTCCTCGACTGACACAATGGGAGACACGTGTCTATGGATGTCTTTAATAATTGGCTCGTAGTCGTTTGTTTTCTTCTCTCAGTCTTTCTATCTCCTCGATGAGGGAGTCGTTCACAGAGTATTTCTCAATCAGACCATGGATTTCATTCTGGAAAAGATGAGTGGCATGATTAAAGAGGCGTAATAATCTTTTTTTTTTTTTTACTTAATTATGGATTTGGCCTGTAAAAGAGACAAATATACCAGCTGAATATAGAACTGCCGAACCATCTCCACCTGCAGATTGATAATGTCTCTATGACAAGTGTCCCTGAGGAAACAACAAAACAGTCATTAATGACTAAATTACTCTAAATCTGAATATTTATCTGATAGATAGATGTCTATCTATCTAGATAGTATCTAAATATGAATATATGGTTTAATTAGTAAAAATATTATGTGTGTAAACACACACACATATACTATATATGTCTATGTACTGTATATACACACACAATATAGTGTTATTTTAGTATCATTGAGATAATAATGTAGATTTCATTAGTAATTTAAATTCTTTTTTAAAAATTTTTAATTTTTGTTGTGTTTTCATCATCTCTTTTGTCTTTTAGTGTTTACTCATTTTTATATCAGTTTTAGGTGTTTTCATTTAAGTTAAACTAAATGAAAACAAGAAATGATTCCTTGAAATCTAACTGAAATACAATAACTTTATATATATTTTTTTAACTATAATAACCCTGATATATACACTACCGTTTAGTTTAATAGTTTTGGTTTAGTTTAAATCATTTTTTTCTTTTTTTAAAAATAAATTACTACTTGTATTCATCAAGAAATCATTATATTGACCAAAAGTGACAAAGATATTTATCTTACAAAAGATTTCGATTTCATATGTTCTTTTGAACTTTCTATTTATTACAGAACAAAGAAAAAATGTAGCAGTTTCTACAAAAAATTTAAGCAGCGCAACTGTTTTCAACTGATAATAATACAAAATGTTTCTTGAGCATCAGATGACCATATGTGACCCTGGAGCACAAAAGCAGTCTTAAGTCGCTGG
>NW_015511615.1:2649-2969 GCF_001515645.1 Sinocyclocheilus grahami | reverse complement strand
CAGTTATTAGATTTTAGGGGGCAATTACTTTTTCACGTAGTGCCATGTAGGTTTGGAAAGCATCTTTCCCTTAATAAATTAAATCATAATTTCAAAACTGCATTTTGTATTTACTCACGTTATCTTTGAGTAATATAAAAATTTGTTTAACGATCTGAATCATTCAAGTGTGACAAATATGCACAAAATAAAAAAAACAGGAAGGGGGCAAAAACCTTTTCATGGCACTGTAGACAGATAGATAGATAGACAGACAGACAGATAGATAACAGCAAATTAGTGTGATTTCTGAAGAATCATGTGACACTGAAGACTGGAGT
>NW_015511615.1:0-2048 GCF_001515645.1 Sinocyclocheilus grahami | reverse complement strand
CTCCGCCTCACTGGTGAACACCTCTCCAGCAGTACCTACAAAAACAAAACATTCACTACCCATAAAACCTTTACAAAAGCTATAAACAGGGCTTTAAATGCTAACCAAATATGACTGAATAAGGAATAAAATATTCTATAGCTATAAAAAGGAAGGTGGACCTGTGACTTGGGCTTGTCCATCACCAGGAAATTCAGAGCCTGGCACACCGGGTGGGACTGTAGATGTTGGAGTAGAGGGTCCCGTCTGCTGACCGCCCAGTTTTACTGAGATCCTCTTACTTGATTGAGAAGACTTGCTGGATGTTTTAGTGGACTGTGGAAACAGGGCTGGTTTTTGATATCAACTATAACCAGAGTCCGTTTCAATTATCTTGAACGGTTGAATGTAGGGGCAACATTTTTAAAATCTTCAGATGTTACAAAAATTGTATAGAAATAAATAATAAGATACAATTAAAAAAATAATTAAATAAGATTCACAATACATAAAAATGTAAGTAAGTTTATTCAATTATTTCATATAAAATGCATGTTATTGCATCTTTAATCATAATTTAAATAATTAATTATTCCTAGAACATATTTTTAAAACTATATCAGACATTACAACAATTATAAATAAGTTAAATAAAAATAGTACTAATTAAAAAAAGGTAATAACAATTAGAATAATTAAATATTAAAATATTCAATAATTTTACACTAATTAAAATTCTACATGAAATGAATTCAAAGTAATTAATTACTTCATGTCACTGCATGTTACCAATCAATCAATTAAAATATATTCTCAATCTGAACATTTTGAATAATTAACAATTCCTAGAATATATTTTTTAACTACATCAGATGTTACAAAAACATATTACAATAAGTAAATAAATACATACATACAACTTAAGAAAATAATACAATTTAAAAGAAAACAATTAAAATATAATTAATTCAAACTAATGAAATGACATTTCTAATTTCATATAAAAAGCATTGCATGTTACATGCTTTAATCAATTAAAATATATTCTCACTCTGAACAATTTGCAGAATTTCTAAGCTATGTCAGAAGTTACCAAAAAAAAGAAATAAACAATTAAATAAACAAACGTTTGCATGATATTTTTATCCCCACATTTTGAATGATAAGGAAATGAGTCAGTTTAACAAAAAAAACGCTACCTCACATGAAACTGAGGGTGGTTCTGTAGAAATGTGTTTATGTACAAAATAACAGACAGCTGTACCTTTAACTTGGAGGTGGAGTTCTGGAAGCGAATGCAGGTCACTGACGTCTTGTGAGCTGTGGTGATTTTGACCGGTGCACTGAGGTTTCTCAAATCGTACATATAAATTCTGCCCTGCGTTGAGCCCACAACCAGTCCAGCCCCATCTGGAGTAAAATCAATGGCTGTGAGTGGAGAATCCACCTGCTTATTACGAAACACCCTGTGGGGACAAGCACACACATTACAGCTTCGAAATCAAACTCCAGTGTCCAAATTGCATATTAAATGTGATGGGATTTCTCTTACATTTTGCTGGAAGTGTCATAACAGACGATCTTCTTATCAAGGCCCACAGTGATGAAGAGCAAATCATTGGCCGGAGAGAAGGCCAGCCCTGAACACGGGGCTTTGTGTGTACCCTCGAACAAATGCAGCTCCTTTTGAGTGTTAGCATCCCAGAGAGCCACAGAGCCACTGTCAGATACCGTGCCCAGCAGAGACCTCTTCACCAGCGAGTACCTCAGATCATGGATGGGCTGGAGAGACATCACATGTTGTATTTTATATTAGGGCTACCTGATTCATCAAAATGAAACAAAGTCTCTGTGCAGTTTTCCACCAAAATAAAATCTAGATGGCTGAAAGTTTAAAAATTAAGAAATTAAGACAGTTGTACTGTAAAAGAAAGTAAATTTTTTCTCAAATACTCAATTTCTTTATTTTACAGTGAAATATTCTAATTTACACAAAACTGAACTGTGGACAATTAAAATATGTAGTTTAATTAAGTTTACTCACTACATTTTGCAAGGCTAAAAAAAAA
>NW_015511614.1:8916-9946 GCF_001515645.1 Sinocyclocheilus grahami | reverse complement strand
AAAAAAAAAAAGACAAATAAAACCATTTACGGTCTCTTGATTTATACTTTTATAATTTCAGTGTTCTAGAAAGACAGGCTGGTGGAATGTTGAAAAAAACAGTCAGAATTCATTTAAACTATCATAATCTGTAGCAAATGAGTATTAAGAGTATATAGAGCTTATACAGCTCAAATCCAATGTCATTCTTTATCCAACAAACATGGTAACACTGAAATGTTGGAAGTAGCTATCAGCAGCTGCTTTCTCAATGTTGTAACAATTTGTTGTCACTGTGATTGGTACTAGGACAAACAATAAATGTGATAAATCAAACCAAATGAGGTTAATTAAGAGAGCAATGGTCAGACTGACGTTACTGTAGATAGAATCTGTCTGTTCTATCTGCTTGAAGTTCTCGAAAGGCCACATGAATTTGAAAACTCCAGATGAATCCAAACAAGAGTCTTGGCAAAGGCAGTTCACGTGGTCTGTTATGTGCAAACGCACCCTCAGCACATCCAGCAATGGGTCATGTACTTTCACAAGCACCACTGAGCATTCAATAACGAATTTATACATTAAAACAGACTCTCAGAATCTGCAGGAACGACTTTCAGTGGTGGCCAAAAACAGAGTTGAGGTAAAAACTCAAAATGCTCAGCGGTCCAAAGAACGTTTCTGGATCGCCTCCATAACAACGTTTTTGAGGAGGGCGATTACAGAACGAGGGTCATCACTGCTCACTACAGCACTGCCCGACACGATCATGTTGGCTCCAGCCTAGGAATGTTGGAGTAATGAATAAAGATGAGTAAAACACTTCTTCAAATAATCTCTTGATTTTTTATTCATACAAATGAATATGTGTGCACTAAAGGACAGCTATACCTCAGCACATCTGTAGATGCTGTCTGGGCCAACTCCTCCATCCACTTCAATGTCCAGAGAAGGGAACTGACTCCTGAGCCAGCTCACCTGCAGAGACACAAGCATCTTCAGTGTCCGTTGTCTGAGGAATCTAAATGAGACTAATAGACAGTACACTTGT
>NW_015511614.1:0-1218 GCF_001515645.1 Sinocyclocheilus grahami | reverse complement strand
ACCGACAGTGAAGTGAACAAAAGGTTAGGTTTTCCTTGATCTGCAAGGTGTAGCCTACTGATGCTTTCACGTTCATGTTTTAATCATTTAAGCAGAGCTTTAACAAATGTTTACCATTTTAGATGAATCAGGCAGTATGCTTCCCATTCCATGTTAAGGTTTGATTTATGTTGATATAAAATAGGTTTACAGCTTTCACTGATGTATAGTGGCTCTGATGAGCTTGACTGTTTACAAAAGGACATCCTGAAAGCCTGTCCTTTCCGATCCTTTGAGTCTGACTGATAACTCGGCCTGTGACGGATATGTCCTTTTCCCATCTCCTCATCCACCGTCCTTCCATCTCCACTGAGGTAAACAACTTCAATTGTCCTTAGACTTGTTTGTTTTCCTGAACTGTTTTTGTCCTCGGTTCAGGATGCTGTTTAAGAGAGAGAGAGATGCTGACATTGTTAATTTAACCAGCGGTGCTCATGGAGCATTTCATCAATTTTTCACATCTATGAGCTCAAACAACCCAAATATATTTAAAAGAAAACCTTAGCATAAACAATTTTGCGTATAAAATGAGAATATCTATAAATCTGAGACACAAAATCATCTGTACAAAATACAAAGCAGTGCTTTGAAAGCACAAAGGTGGGATTTCAGAAAATCTTGCATTAAGCAATATACAACCAAACACTCAATTTCCATCATTTATGTATTTATTGCCAGAATAGTTATTATGTAACACTTATCACTCCATGTAAGCACAATTATACAGTTTATGGGATTTTTTTTAATCTATACAATTTCCGATGGAAAACTGTTTTCAGACAGAAAATATAAATGGAACAATAAAAGGAATAAGCATCTGTCTTACTAAAGTGTGACCCAAAACCATAGGCCAGATATCCCTAAAACTGGTCCATGATGACTATTAATTTGTCATGCCATTTCACAAGAGAAGGGGAAAATAGGGAAAAGGTATAATTTTGTTTTAACACTTTATATAATGGCATTGAAATGTAGAGGGATTATAAGTGAATTTGATTTTTTTTTATGTAAATTCAACATTTACTTTATGACCCAAGGCCCACAGTCAAGTTTTGGGCAGTTCTAGCATATCTGCTAATTTGACCTTCTCATTGAACAACAATAATTCTGCGCAGCACATAATGTTGATTTTTTAAATTGTTTGGGTGAGAGCTAAAATCTTTTATGAAGGGTTTCCGC
>NW_015511613.1:9643-9946 GCF_001515645.1 Sinocyclocheilus grahami | reverse complement strand
ATAAATGCAGAGCACTAATTCCGAGTACTTGGCCACATGTCACATTGTCACTTGCTGACATTAACAAGAACATATCAGTACAAAGTAAATGCTACATTTTCATAAACAAAGAGCTTCTTTTTTCACAGTGCAAAGATCAAAGTAATTAACAATGAGATTCACTATTCATTGTTGATTATGAATATTTTTTTAATGAAGCAGCCACTGCAGTCCTAGTTTAAAAAAGAATAATAATAATAATAATAAACAAATTAATTAACACTGCAAAAAATGCTTTTCTTACTTAGATTTTTTTGTCTTGTT
>NW_015511613.1:7383-8219 GCF_001515645.1 Sinocyclocheilus grahami | reverse complement strand
TTAGTACAGTGAAGCAAATAATATTAATATTTCAGATAGAAATAACATTTCCTCCGCACGTGACGAGAGCTGAGATCATACGATTTCAACAAAATTAATTCCTCCAATCTCTGGCAAGATGTTGAACCACGCAGGGTCCACTTATAACAAAACTTCTCAAGGGAATGAATATTTCCATAGCTTGCTAAAGAGGTTATTGTGATTTGATAGCCTGTGGAAATTACTCATTTCCAATGCTAATGGCAAATGCTACAGAAACAAACGTGACGAGGGAATTTAACATACTAGAATTCTCTGCACAAAATGCTGTCTATAAATCACTGGATGAAGTTCATGTTATGATGTACATGAGTTTGTATACTAGATTGCGTTTGATCAATTTCGATTAATTCGAGAGTGAAAATGTTTGTATGTCTTCAAGGACAGATGTTTCTTTAATTGCGGTGAGAAAGAAATTTCAAACTATTAATTCGCATAAGGAAGGAACTGTAAGAGGAAAAAACGGATAACAAAGAGCCTATGATTAATGAGAAAATTTCATTTCAACAGTGACCCAAAAAGACCATTAAGATTTCCAGTCAAGCATTTAACATTAATTATAACAAGCTTTCCATAAGCCTCCATGAAATTCAACGAGCAAAGCAAAGTTGTGCTGGAAATCTATTCAATGAATGCAGAGTCAACTGTAATTTCAGCCAGATACTTGTTGTTTCTTTTCATTCCACTTAAAGCATTTGAAATTTTATTCAAGGGATGTCACAAGATTATGACAACATGTCAACAGAGTACTTGCTAGTCTCGCGTAGCCAGACCTTCAGACTGACGGCAGAAGGTCT
>NW_015511613.1:4599-5862 GCF_001515645.1 Sinocyclocheilus grahami | reverse complement strand
TGCTCAAGGCTTTGAACAATCACTTAATTGTTCGTGAGGGAGTATTTGAAACGTCAGCATTTTTCAATAGCATTTTGTTTGACATGTTGGTTAAATAGAGACAGCAATATTGGACAGCCAACTTATGAAGGCTGCATTCTTCAGACGTGACAACCCATGAATAGCCGCATGTATGGATGTTCACTGCACCAAGTCCTAATCTAAACCTCTGGGTCATTCATACTTCACAGAATCACTCACTGGACACAATGCTGAACTTCTCTGCAACAGCTTTTGTGAATGAGCACAATGTCTGACAGAATCTTCTCACGTCATTGCAGCAGATGTTTAATGAAGAGTGATGGGGCCACATTAGAACATATATGAAGACTATTTTGTTCAGTACTTGCGGAATAAACAAGCAGGATTGATGCTCATGGAAAAGTTAAGAGGGTCTGACATTATCTCCCAAGCTTCTTACTAGCCACTGCCAACTAAATTTTTATCCATGAATTTATTTAGACACACATGTAAAATCCAAAAACACACGAGAAAATCACTGCAGCTTCACAGCACTCCCTGCAGATGTGGAGAGTTCCAAATTAGTTTTCTTGAATGAGTCGTCTTGTGTTCTTATTAAGGAAAACACATTTCAATAAACACAAAATCACATTCCCTCCAAGTAATTGGAATGAAAAGCACAATGACAAATGGAGAAGTAATTTTGGCCCTAAAGGCTAAATCAAAATATTGGTAACACACTAACATTTCATTTTACCACTCGAGAAAATGTGAGTCCTCTTGTCCTTTTGATCAAATTAGCAAAGAGCTAATTTTGCAACTAGGCTAAAATCAGCACCACTTTCAGTCATCATCGATACCTAATGTGTCTCATTTGCATAATAACATATCATGCTGAGACTTATCAGGACTGTATCACACTTTGGATAGAAGAAGTTGCATTTTATTTCTTAATAAATGGTGTCTTCAGACTAAAGATCATGTTATTTTTTCATTAAGAGCAAGGACTGAGGTGTAATCTCTCAAAGTTTTTCAGAACACATCTAAAATCAAATTGCTTAACACATTTTTGCATATCCTAAAAACTAAAACAAATATATACACAGTATATATATATATATATATATTGTTAAGCCTTTTGATAGTACCTATCAAATATCTATAGGTTTGTTAACTTGAATTAAGGAGATTCACCCCCCTCCACTTTTTGGTCTCGGGTTTTTTGTGTGTGTGTGTATATATATATATATATATATATATATA
>NW_015511613.1:0-735 GCF_001515645.1 Sinocyclocheilus grahami | reverse complement strand
ATTTCTCTGTATTACAACTATTGTAAAGTCAGTTTTTATTGTAAGGATGTCTGCTCCTCATGCTCTGCTGTGTCAACCACTGATTAAACTTCATGAGTTGAATTCTTCTTGAGCAATTATCCTGAAGTCTATTGCAAAAGGAAGTCTCTCTGTTAAATCACTGTACTCCATTCTCTCTGTGTGAGGCTGGACCACAGCTGTGGCACCAAATTTAAATTTAATGACATATAATTCCTGCCTTGGCTGAGAGAGAGTTTGAAAATTGACAGGGGGTTCAATGGACAGTTCAGGCCTGGAGGGATGTTGGCTTGAGCACTGCAGGGGAGTTTGTAGCTTCCTGGCAACTTGATGACATCTTCTCTCTCCCTCCCTCTGTCCCAAAAAAAAAAAAAAACACTTAACCCCAGACAACCTCCATTAAACACATTGAGTCTAATTCTACACTAGTAGAAGCTGCTTGTGCAGACAGTGGGGGCTACTTGGACAAGTATGTATATTTGCGTAGGATACATAGGCCTAACATTGAAGAGGGACATGTCACCACATGTCAGCACTTGAAAACCACTCTGAAAAGAATGCTTGCCGCTTTTTCTATTTTCATTTGCCCTCAAAGTCACCACTTCTATTTTTAAAAAAAGGCAAAACAAAAAGAAAAGATATCCTTGAACACAACATCATGTACTAGACCAATCTATATTAAAGGGATAATGCAGCTACAAATGAAACTTCTGTCAT
>NW_015511612.1:9092-9957 GCF_001515645.1 Sinocyclocheilus grahami | reverse complement strand
TTTTAAACATGTTAATGTTATTTGTAGGATTATTTCTTTCTTCCTTTCAATCTCATTATAGAAGATTTTGAATTATTAATCCGATACCCTGACATTTTCCCAAATATCTTGATTAGATTAAGTAGAGCTGAAATAGATATATCTAACTACTTTAAAAACAATATAGCAGCATCTGCAAAAAGAGCTATTTTGTGTTAAAAACCGGCGATTGTTATTCCTTCTATATCTTTATTTCTTCTAACTGCAATTGCAAATGGTTCGATGGCTAAAAGAAAAAGCAGAGGAGAGCCCTGTCTACAACCTCTAGAAATATTAAATGGCTTTGACACCATATTATTAGTCAGGACCTCAGCTATGGGGTTATTATATAACAGTCTGACCCATTTACAATAATTCTCTCCAAGTACACGTCGAACAAAAAATCCCATTCGACTCTGTCGAGTGCTTTCTCAGCATCTAATGAAAGCAAAGCAGTGTCTTTTCTTCCCCTCTGATCATGCAAAATATTCAGTACCCTTCTAGCATTATGACATCCTTGTCTATGCAACATAAAACCATTTTGATCATTCCCTACTAAATATGGTAATACGTTTTCTAACCTTCTTGCCAAAATTTTACATAGAATTTTTGTATCTGAATTTAGTAAATTTATAGGGCGCATATTTTCACATTTATTATTAGGCTTTCCTGGTTTAGGAAGCAAAGTAATTAAAGCCTCACTCATAGATACAGGCAGTGTATTCTTTTCAAAAGCTTCCAATAACATCTCTAAAATGGATCTTATTAATTTGTCTTTAAATTTTTTATATATGTCTATAGAGATACCGTCTGGTCCTGCTGCTTTTCCAGCCTTCGTTAACTCGAT
>NW_015511612.1:8562-9082 GCF_001515645.1 Sinocyclocheilus grahami | reverse complement strand
CAATAACTTCTTGCAAACTTATATCTTTTCCTAAATATTTTTTTTGTTCATCTGATGTACATGGTAAATTCAAATTATCTAAGATTTTTTTTTGCACTTCAGAGCCTGTAATAAGACCTGAACGATTCGTTTATTTGCCGTGGTTCAACTATATTACTACCGTCAGTATTTTCTATGTAAGCAATCGCTCTTTCAGCTCGCCTAGTTTTTATCTGCCATGCAAGTACCTTTCCTGCCTTTTCTCCTTGATCATAAAAAGTCTGTTTCAATTTCAATAGCTTTGTAGCCATTTTATTTGCTGATAATGTATTGTACTTTGAACGAAGCAACAAGAGTTGCTTATGCAAATCTTGTAACAGTTTCCCTGTTACTTATGTACCAGAAATCCTCTTTGAGCACTATTGTCCCTACTCACCTGAGCATTAGGGGGCGCTCTGGTAAAGTAATGCATGAATTTACCTATTTAAGGTAGCAAAGAAGGAGTAATGGCAGGAAGTTAATTCGCCATCTTCTTTGGAGA
>NW_015511612.1:1628-8395 GCF_001515645.1 Sinocyclocheilus grahami | reverse complement strand
ACAAAGACTGAGCAAAGTATATGGGTCTAAGTGATTACAAGCCAAGGACTGTGCTTTGGGATACTGGACTGTTTTTATGCTCTGGTCCTAACTGTTGAACTCTCAATCGTTTGTGTCATATTGAATTTGTATGTGCTTGGTAATTATATTTAATCCACCTGACTCATGAGTAGGATTGGTCTGTTTGGTCCCTCATTTCGTGTAGCATTTGCACAAAAGACAAAGGTATATGTGTTACAATCTGAAGACACCAAACCTTTCTGAGAAATCTCATTTTCCAGCTTTTTAATCTTCATATCCAATGTTTTCAATCCTTGTTGAGATTATTATTTTTTTTTTTTTGAACTACAAAAACTGATAATTTGTCCCCGCAAAAAAGCTTGAAATGCCTCCCAACGACGTTTCAGATAGGTTTGTTTCAAAGTAAATATCTATTTGTTCAACAGATGATGGATCTTCCAACCACCCTGTTTGAAAGCGCCATTTTGGAGGGTTTCTAACCAAGTCTGTATCCATGTATATCAAATCATTCTGCGTGGTCAGAAATGACAATATTATGATATTGACAATCTATGATCTTATACAGTATTTGGGCTGAAATAAAAAAAATAATCAATTCGGGAGTAAGTTTGGTGGGTTGCAGAATAAGAAATTACAGTCGGATTAAGATGTCTCCATATATCCACTAGGTCAAGCTCTTTCATAAAATGCTGTATCTGCTTCCTAGAGTATCGATGCCAGTAGAACGATCCATTTTTGGATCAAGGGTGCAGTTTATATCCCCTACTATAATATTTTGTCCTTGTAGTGAAGAAACTAATAGAAATATATTACTATAAAACCTGGGGTCATCTTTGTTAGGACCATATATGTTCACTAAATTTATTCTCTGTCAACAGCACCCCTTGAATTATTACAAATCTACCAGCTGAATCCTTAATTATATCCTGCACATGAAAAGGCACAGATTTATGTATCAAAGTTTTAACTCCCCTGGCTTGTGTTGTAAAGCATGCTGAGAAAACTTGCCCATGCCACCGCCTTTCTATTTTCACAACCTCTTCCTTTGTCATGTGCGTCTCTTGTAAGAACACCACTGTTACATGCAATTGCTTAATTCTCTGTATCACCTGTTTAATCTTCTTTAATTTACCCAAACCTCTGCAATTCCACGATAGAACGTTAATTCTACCCACTTGTGACATTATTACGTCAAATATTGCCTTAAAGTACTCCTAATTGTCAAGTAACAGGAAGCCATACAAAAATTAACACAAAAACTTAACACATAACATTGATTCACCCCGCTCAATCCCTACATTTTACCGATAACCCCATATCAGTAACCCCTCCCCCTCGATTAGCTTCTTGAATGGTGTTTCCCCACACACACTACTGTGCAAACCTATTAGACTCTATAAATTGTTATTTGTGTTATTTCAACCGCCATTATTACTTATTACCCACATTTAAAGATATTCTTAACCAAAATATAAATTTGCCTTTATAATGCTATTTCGTCACTATTTACACTGAAAAATTGAAGAGCTAATAATACTTGTGTATCTTACAAATAACAATTAAACTAAATACATAATGAAAAAATAATTATACAAATAATCAGCCTGTATCAAAATCAACCTACATTTCTCTGTAGTTTTGCAGTTCACAAAACAAAATAGTGCCCTCTTCTGTTCATCAAACATGTCCATTTATCCAATACGTCTTCAACTCGTCATACTGTAGGCCTATGTTTGTATCAATCAGTTTTCTCCGTATTATTTAAAAGAAAAAAAATATATATATATTTCTTGGGCACTTTAACAAAAAAATATAAACGAAACTTCTCGACCAACACTTGTTCGCTTCTTGAGAAATTCGTATTATTAATTATTTAAAAGAAAAAAAAACATTTCGTGGGCACTTTAACAAAAAATATAAACTAAACTTCTCGAACAATACTTGTTCGCTTCTTGAGAAATTCCGTTTACATAGGCTACTACTCCACAAGTTGCTAGCCATCTTTGTGTTGGAGGTAATTCTCGACTTCTTCTGGGCTATTAAATGTCATCGTACAGTCTCCGTGCGTGAGAAGCAGCCGAGCAGGAAATCTTATTCTGCGCCGATTTATTCCCTTTTCACATAATCTTTTCCGAACTGCATCGTAGCTCCTCTGCTTTCTGTGGACCTCAGCCAATACATCAGGGAAAAAACGGCGATTGTGATCCATATATATATATATATATATATATATATAAATCTTTTTCGAACTGCATCGTAGCTCCTCTGCTTTCTGTGGACCTCAGCCGATACATCAGGGAAAAAACGGAGATTGTGATCCTTATATACAATGGATCCCTTCGACCTAGCAGCCTTCAGTACCTGCTCTTTCTGCTTGAAATTAAGGAACTTCATGACTATTGTTCTCGGTGGCACTTTACCATCCTGCCTTCTACGGCCCTGACTAGAGCTGAGTATCCGATGTGCTCTCTATGATTAGTGAAGTGTTGGATGGATCATCTCCAAAATCTCTGGCAGCTACTTTTCCAAAAAATCACATGCATGCGTTCCATCCTCCTTCTCTGGAAGACCGACCAATCTGAGATTATTCCTCCGACTTCTACACTCCAAATCATCCACTTCATCTGAAGTGATTCCACCTGCGTTTCCAACGACTCGGCTCTAGTCTGTACTTGAACGATCTCGTCCTCAGCGCCTGAGATCCGTTCCTCTGCTTCCGTCATTCTCTTTGTAACCTCCGTGACCGCTGAAAGAACCTCGTCAATCTTATTTGCCGACTCGCTTTTCCATCCCTTTAAATGCTTTCATTATATCGGCATTACTAGGATACTAGGACAACCACGACCTCTCCACCATCTTCTTCCCCAGCCTCGTCATGTTGTTCATTAGAACGGTCAGGGTCTGAGGGCACATTTTACTTTTCAATGTCCAATTTCCCTTGATTTTTTTTAATCTTCTTCAACAGCATTTTGCGACGGTTCAAATATAAATTTCACACGTGTTAATAAAGTGTTGTGTGGGTTTGAAAACAAATAAATTACTAATAAAGCCGAAGGGTTTGAAACCTTGACCTCACTTCAACGCCATAACCGGAAGTCCTCAAAGGACCTTTTTAACCATTTTCTTATTATCCTGTTTTAGTGTATTGTACTTTTTTTTTTATTGTACATAACTATTCATGTGACCCCTACAAACTATATACAATGTAAACAATAAATTAAATGAAAGCTTTAGGTCCCAGCTATCCTTTGTATCCTGCTTTTAAACTTTGTCGATTCTCTGACTTCATCATAATTCTGAAACATGTTGTCCTCAATGACCTTCCTGTCATCTGATCCTTAGCCTACTGGAATCGAAGAAAATACACGTTTGTTAGCTACATAACAATGGGAGGTGAACTCTATTTGAAAATCGGTGTACAGTGGAATCCAGCTTAATACGTTGCATTTGCTGTCCAAGTTGTCGTTATGTCTTAAACGTATAGTTTGAAGCGTTTGATGGTGTGTCAGCTGACACCCTCAACAATATGACAAACATAATTTATTGTAATCCGAAGAAGTTCTTGTAAGCAGTGAATATATAAACTCATCGTCTCTGTCATTTTGACAGCACCAGGGGTCTCATTTATAAAACTCTACGTAGATTTCATCCTAAAAGTGTACGTACGGTGAAAAACTAGATTTTGCGTACACACAACGGTTTTCAGATTTATCAAACCATTAGTACGCCAGAACCTGTGCAAAAATCCTCTTATAAATCCCAATCAGAGAAAGAAGTTCTGCATATAATTTCCATGCATATTCCCATGCACGTGACACCATGTTTAACACCGTCAAAGATAAAAGACATTAAGGAAATGAGATACAGACTATAAATGCCATTTGTGCCATACATTAATTTTTATTTCTAAAAATCATCCAATATCCTTGTTATGTTTTAGAATAAATATAGATCAAGATAATAAGAAAAACTGTTTAAAATAGTTATCAGATAAATATTTTAGAAATAGTTTATCTCATTCTTTAACACTGGCCAAATAGTAGCCTATTTCAATTGTTTTAAACAATTCAAATCAAACTAAATGTATGCAGTTTTGCTGATAAGGTGAATATCTTTTAGCTATTATTTTTTGTGGAAACAGGCCAATTTATTGCAGTGTAAAATTGTCTGGCTCGGCACGTCACTAACAAAGTATTTTAAAAAGGAAACGTATAAATCTTACAGTTTTCTTCAAGTTGTAGCCTTCAAATACAGTGGTACTTTTCATAATGTTGTAGAGATGCCTTCACACGACATCAACACCTCTGTGCAGCTGTGGTTGTACAGTGAGATATTATCATTGGACCTATTCAAACTGGATAATGGACCGTTTGACCACTGAATCCAGCAGTGTCCGCCATAATATCGAAGTAAGTGCGCATCATTGATCGTTGTTCTCGCTAAAAACTATTTTCTCATAAGATGAGACCTGCACTTCAGTTTAAAGATGAATTATTGTGCACCTATAGCACTCCTCGCTGTCAATAAAAGAGGAAAAGTGATCAAGCACATTTACTACAAAGATGTCTAAATTCATATCATTTTGGTTTAAGTTCTGCGTAATGACTTTATGTAATTTCTGTCCTTATCTCCATATGAGAGTGGAATATTTAATGTAAATGTGTATATCGACATGAAAACAGAGCTTAAAATCATTGTTTTTACTTCGTTAATTTTCTCACTCAAGGAAAAAGAGTTTGCGTGCAGGTGCGCAAATTTTCCCGTCAAGTTTGTTTTTATAAATCCCAGATTTTGCGCAGGAAGTAGCGTACGCCTCTTTCAGGGCTGTTTTTGTGTGTACGCAACGGTGATAAATGAGGCCCCAGGTGAAGATCAATAGCTTTCGGCGCAGCACCGGGTGTTCTTTAGCTCCAGAATACACGCAAGTGACCGTGCATATTGAATTAATATATTCTAATGTTCCAAATATAATTGTTTGCGCTCTACTTTTACACTGGATTTTGCTATAAACCATAAATATTTGACAAACTTGGATATTAATATCTGTTTGCATGAACTTTAACTTTGACTTTTTTTTTAACTGTGGCCCTATTAAAAACCTATTCTCCAGGGACCATATTCTTAAGATAAATGTAACTGGCTGTAGCAAATTAGCTCAAGGGAAATGTATATAAATAATTAGTTAATTATGATTCATTACAATTATTTATATCAGCTGCCAGTAGTAACGGTAGCATAATTAAATTGCCCTCAACTAATCCGAACATTCAGTGTACGTAGACCCTCATAGTTGGTTTGTTGACTGAGGGGTGTTACAGAGTATTTGTTAAATATAACTTAGTGTTTCTGATTGGTCCAGACGCTACAGGCTGAGTTAAATGATTAACACTAAACGGTAAGAAATCAGTCCAGTCTCCCCAGCTGTAAATGTCATTGGCTGTTAACGTCTTCTGTTACTCATAATAAATGGACCTGCTGATATCACATAAGCAGTCTTTCAGAATGCTCTGTTACATAGATGCATATTGTATGAATTAGTGAGTGTGGTGGTGCTTATGGGGTGTTGCTGTGGCACAGTGAGTATGAGGCTGGGAGGGAATATCAGAGTATACCCACTACAAAAAAACTAGACTACACCACTGGCTGCCATAGACCCCCATTGGGGAAGAAGAAGAAAACCTACAGATACAATAGGGGCTACAGCCCCTAATAATAAAATGCACAGATAAAATAGGGGCTACAGCCCTATGGGCTTGGCCCCTAATAACTTCAAGACATGAAGAGCTTCTCACTGCTGATGTGTCTATAACAGCGGTGGCGAACTCCGATCCTGGACCGCAGCCCTGCAGAGTTCAGCTCCAACCCTAATTAAAACTCACCTGCCTGTAGCTTTCTAGTAACCCTTCAGACCTTGATTAGCGTTGATTAGGGTTGAAGCAAAACTCTGCAGGGCTGCGGCTCTCCAGGACCGACGTTCGCCACCCTTGGTCTAGTAGATCAGCTCCTCCCAGAGACATCCAGAAAATGTTTTAATATTTTTTTTTGGTTTTAATTATATTTCATGGATGCATCCTTTTAATTAGCATTAGGTAGCATGAATTAACAAAAACATCAACAGCACTGCCTTTAGGTCTGTTGATCTGTGTCAGATATGTGAGTACTTTAAAAGAATAGTTCACCCAAAAATTAAATCCTGCCATTTACTCACCGTGATGTCAAACAGATAACATGTCTTGCATTGGGATATGGGTCATTGTTAGTTTATGTTCTGGGTGTTCGATTCAGGAGATCGTTTTTTTGGAGTTGACTCCTTGATTTCATTTACTTTCAATCAAAACATGGTCAAGATTAAGAATACAAGAAATGTAAGCACTATATGTATCATTGCATATAAATAATGTAGTCTTTTTTTTAACACGAAGCAATAAACACTTATTAATACAGCCAGGTCTTGACATTAACTTTTTTGCTCACCAGCCACTGTGGCTACTAGTGGTTTTCCAAATTTACTAGCCACATTCAGCATTTTCACTGCTTAAAATTATGTTGTTGGGAAATTACTTTTTTAATTTACTTAAATGGATTTCCAGGGCTTTTTTTTTTTGCCTAACCTTATTAAATGTAATGTCATCTTTCATATCTAATTCTAATGTTTTATTAAAGCGGACATCGAATGCCCATTTTCCACAAGTTGGTATGACTCTTTAGGGTCTTCATGAAATGTCTGCAACATACTTTGGTTAAAA
>NW_015511612.1:0-891 GCF_001515645.1 Sinocyclocheilus grahami | reverse complement strand
TATATATATACTCTCAGATCTTGCATTATTCCTCCAGGAACAATGCCATGTGATCATCTGTGCGTCTGGGAGTAAAGAGCACACGAAATGTGGTCCCTTCAGTCTCTATCACTCAGATATGAATATTTCTTCTCATCTCCAATTGCTTCTTCCTGTGGAGGACAGCGAGGGAGTTTACTGACCTGTGTGTGAGTATGTGCTGCACTCCTCCAGTGTGTGACTATAATGTGCTGTATGGACGTCTCGTGCTGCTTCAGAGGCTTGCACAGATTGACAATATACTTGGGTGCCGCACACTCGCCTGCATCAGTTACTACTAAAAAAAGCACATGTTGGCTATTGATGCCAACTTGATCCACTGTTAATAGAAATCAAGGACCTGGAGCAGCCAGGTGTGCTTGTTGAAGTGGAATGTGTCTGAAAACACATCTTAAAGGAACAGTGTATTGACCATCTGGGGGCTCAGTCTTGCTGGCCTTCAAGAACGCTTTCAAATTGGATTTTGCCAAGTCAGCAAAGACAACATACAGATGCAAGACGCTAGTTGTTTTCAGCTTTGAACCACTGAACAGCACAACTCCATTACAAAGAGACCACCATGAGCTTCTGAGCAGACTTGGTGTAAATAATGCATTTCAGGTAAATAATATTTTGTTTCTTCTGCACAAGAGTCACAAAGATTTGGAAGGACATGAAGCTTAGAAGATTGACTGTCCCTTTAAATCATCTTTAACATGTTAACTACAGCTACAACATGATTATTTTTTAACCATCTAGTTCAAGAGAGTTCTATTCCAAGTGCAACTCACATGAAGTTGTCAATGGTGTAGCTGTTGAACATCACTTAAGTATCTTAGCAAAACCAAGTCAACCTGGGCGGATGATGCGCAT
>NW_015511611.1:6541-9949 GCF_001515645.1 Sinocyclocheilus grahami | reverse complement strand
AAACTGAAACAGAAGAGAAACAAGTAGTAGGAAAGAGGAGAAATATCAGATATTAGCAGAACAGGCTGTGAAAAAGTCTTTGCTGTTTATCCTCACAGTGTTTGATTAAAAAAAAAAATTCTTCCTATTCATAATGAATGTTTTTAAATTCACCTAATGAGTTATGAACACTTAAGCAGTAAGTCATGAGCTCCTGTTTCAATGGGCTAGTAATATGAGGTGATACACACAAATTTCAAAGTCACCCATTACTATTGTAAAATTCCAATCAAATTGAGATATTAACAATTGACCTTGAAGAAGATGTCTATAAGAATCTTGCATTTACATTAAACTAGAACATTAAAACAGAACAAAATAATTGATTAAGATAGGAGGGTTATAGATCTATGATGGGTAATCTGTGTTAATTATTATACCAGTTTGATTCCAAGATTTGATTATTTCATTATTTGCATCTTCATGACTGAAATAAAATAATTAAAAATGTGATAATATAATTTCAAAGCCCCAAATCATCAACAGTACAGCTAAGCTGAACAAACATACAGTTGACATTGCTGCAGTATATAAAAGTGGTTCTTTACTAGTTTTGTTTCAGGACCAATATTTCACATTGGAGATCACATTTATACAGTGCGTGCATAATTATTGTGCAAGTTGATTTTCTGATCATATTCTTTTTCCCAAGCACATTTTACCAATTCCAAACCACGCCAATCTTACAGCAATAAACTACTATTCATTTTACATCTAATGGTTCATAAGTTATATATAATTGTTAACAAGGGATGGAAGTGAAAATTTGCTTATATTCAGGTGTGCATAGTTATTAAGCATGGTTAATTTTACAGGTAAAATGGGACAAAAAGCGATTTAACTCGCACTGAATTTTTTTATTTTTTTTTATATATATGTGTCAACACACACAGTAGTCAACATTTGAAGTGGATCAAAAAAGTTCATCAAAGTTGTCCTAAGACAAGAACGGTTTTAGGACAACTTTGGTGAAAGGTTTTGATCCACTTCAAATGTTGAGTAGTGTATATATTAAATGCCCACGAGAAGGATTGCAATTCTAATGCAGTATTAGAACTGGCAAAATTAAGGTGCTCCTACTGGACAGTGAGATGCTCATTGGGTCAGCAGGGTCACAAAAACAGGTCAAGAAGAAAAGATGCATGTTAACTGCAAAATAATTATGAAATAATGTGAAGAATTAGGTGTGAAACCACCAGGAACCTAAAATATGACCCCCACTTAATAAAAATCACAAGCTGATGTTGTGAAATACAAGAAGACTTTTTTATTAAAATTTTTTACCTTCATCCTTTTGACCCTGATTTATTTATTTATTTATTTTTTACAATAAAAAAAAATCGAGCGTTTAAAAAAAATAAATAAATAAATCTGACACAATCCAGACAAAATTTATATCCTATACATGCATGCTATACATGCACGTAAGCACATACATGGACACACATAGAGACACATTGTAACACGCACGTAAACAAGGTAAATAAAAAACCTACATGAATATTAAGAAAAAAATAATGGATCAATATAAGCTTTCTGGACCAAAAAAAGTTTTATTTTAGGCATTCGGGCCATTTTGACCAGCGAGGGAAAGATTTGTTACAAAACATGAGGGAAAGATGAAGGTTAAGGCTTTATAGACAAGTTCAGAGTGACTCTTGAGGGACCAGGACCTCTTCAATTTGTACAATTTACCAGAAATGTATCTTCCAGAATCAGGCAGTAATGTTAGTCTCTCTAAAGGAAGGCAAAGAAGACGAGGATAATCCACAACGAAAGTCTTTAATATTATAATCCACAGAGACTCGGGCAAGGATGCAACACAGGGTAGTAGTCACATCAAACATCAAACAATCACCGACAAACTACAGAACAGAAGGAAGACATTAAGTAGGGCAGCTGATGAGGGGAAAACAGGTGAAGGGTGTAAACTAATAATGACTAACGAGCAAATTAATCAAAAACCATGGAAACTAATAGACAAGGGGACTCAGGGAAATGTGGAGGCAGAAACAGAACCAAAACAGAACAGAACATAACCATGACAGTTCGCCTGAATAGCGGCCCACGGTGGAGTCGACGGTGGGAGGAGCCATGGTGGAGATAGGGCCGACGACACCAGGGGGCTGACTGACGGAGACTGAGCTAGTGGAAGAGGAGCACAGGATGGAGCCAAGCAGAAGGAGAGCCAGGGCGACACAGAGGATCCGGAGGGCCAAGGCGGAGTTGAAGGCTCAGGCGACCGAGGCGGAGGCGGGGCACCGGAAGACTGCGGTGGAGCCAGAGCGACTGAGGATGCAGGCGGAGCAGGAGGGAAGGAGGAGCCTGACAGATCCAGAGGAACGGAGTGACGAGGCGAAGCCAGAGGAGTGGAGTCCCGAGGCAGTGGATGGTCGACAACTGACTAAGGCGGAGCCGGAGGGACGAGGGAGCCCGGTGGAGCTGGTGGGATGATGGGCCACGGTGGAGACGAGGGAGCTAGGAGCCAAGGCGGAGCCGACGGGTCGAAAGACCGAGGTGGAGTCCAGGGCTCGGAGGCTGGAGGCACAGACGGGATCCTCACGCCAAGGTGGAACTGGAGACTGGAAGACCCGAGGCGGATCAGAGCGCCCAGATGGCGCTGACTAAGGGTGAGCTGAGGGACTGACAGGCACCAGCGGAGATGTGGCTGAGGAACTGACTGGTTTTTGAAGAGGAGGCAGGAGAGGGAGGCTGGGAGGGAACACCGGAGAACAGGAGCTGGGCGGAACCGGCGGAGATGCAGGATAACTGGGGATTACCTCCCCAAACCAGTCTAAGTCAGTTTAAAAAAATGTCCATTAGTTCCTCATAATACATCCCAGAGACCGGCTGCAGCTCACCCTCAGCAGTGGGAGTGTGGGCGGGGCTTCCTTCCAAGCCCTCGATCTCCACCAGTACTCCCTTGGGGACAGGCGATGTTGCCGGCTCACGCACCTAGTCAGACCGGTTTTGAGGCCCAGGCTCTGGGGCAACGATATGGTCAGTAGCGGGAATGCGTGCTGGCTCATGTGTCGTGGCAGGCTCAGGCTCTCCATCTGCAGTGGGCTCTGGAATTTGCTCTGTGCAGCGGGATGACGGCTGGCTGGTCTCTGGTTCGGGAGTGGTGCTGGAGATATCCTCTTCAGCGGGGCAGACGGTGAATGGTGATCCATTGTTCTCCAGCACCCACTCCACAAAAGAGGCGAAATCCTCTTTGGGACTGTTCTCTGGCAGGCGTGCTTTACACCGCTCGTTCAGGCTGGTGTAAAAGAAAACACAGAGCGAGTGGTCAGGGAAGTGCGTGAGGCACGCCAGATCAAAAATGTCCCTGGTATGGTCCTCCAGCGAACGGTCCTGTTGCTCCAGGCA
>NW_015511611.1:5281-5604 GCF_001515645.1 Sinocyclocheilus grahami | reverse complement strand
GTACTTTTATTTGTAATTGAGTATTATTTCAGCAATGTAACAGCACTTGTACTTAAGTAAAAATTTTCCGTACTCTTTCCACCACTGGTTACTAGCAACTCTGTCCCCCTCACAACTGCTGCTGTTGTCTGTTTGGACTGGTGCTGGTACCTCAAGAGTCACTCTCAATCTATCTGTCCATACATTTTATTTTATTTTTATTTTTTAAATCTGTCTTAATGTATTTCACAACACTTCAGATAGTGTTTCTTATTAAACGGAGGTGATATTTCAAAATGATTTACCTTAGCAACGTCTCTGAGAACCTGACACTGTGTACTTCT
>NW_015511611.1:0-3640 GCF_001515645.1 Sinocyclocheilus grahami | reverse complement strand
TAACAATTACATATAACTTCTAAATCATTATATGTACAATTAATAGTAGTTATTAGATTGATGTAGTTTTGAATTGGTCAAATGTGCTTGGGAAAAAATATATATAATCAGATTATCGACTTGCATAATAATTATGCATGCATGCATGATAATTATGTATAACGAAAGTAAAGGAACAAAAATGTCCACTGGGCCAAATATTGCATTGTATTGTATTGTACTGTATTGTATATCATATTTGCAATTATTTGCACCAACATACCATTAAGCTTCTTTAGATGCAGTCTTTGATGTCAACAAATTTTCTTCTAAAAAGTTAAAGGTTAATGGTCATTTAGTAGTTCTAAGTATGCATTGTATATTCATTCATTAATTCATTCCACCAGCTGTACCATTTATATATAACAATGAATTGTATGTATGTTATCGGCATATGCACAGTAGGGAGAGATGGACTTCCGGTATCATGGTGATCACCATTGGACAATGGAGGCAGAGAATAGGCAGATATTCCCATCCAGCATTTAAAGAAAAGTTTAAACCGGCCACAATTATTCTTCATAGTGGTATACTTGCTGGTGGACTGCGGCTAGCAGTAGTTGTTTGCCTTCTCTTAATCTTAGCGGGCGATGTGGAAAAGATTCCCAGCCCCACAAGAGGCAAGCGTGGCATTTCAGACACGATGTTTAGGCCGGAGAGAACAATGTGGCAAACAGCACTGTTTGAAGCAACAGGTGGCTCATAACCAAGAGAATCCCACACAATTACGCAAATTGAATCCCTTCTTAAGATAACTTGTTGAAAAGTGTGTGAAGACAATCGAGAGACATGAGCATGAAAACGCTGAACTTCGGGAAAGGCATGAGCGCATGGAAAATCAGAATAGATGGGATAATCTAGTCTTTTATGGCATCCCGGAGTCGGATCGAGAAACATGGGAAGACATTGAGAAAAAGGTACGGGACCATGTTACTGAACATCTTGATCTGGGCAGAGCCAAAAGCGATGTGGAAATCCCGATTGAACACGCTCATCATGTTGGAAAGAGATCACCTGGAAGAGCGAGACCGTTTCACCAGGTGGAAGGACAAGGAAGAGATTCTACAGAAAGTATGACAGAGGGGGGCACACGTGAGCTCTGCGAAAATGGCTGCATAGTGTGAGAGCTCTCCACAACTTCGCGCAAAAACTACCCCTAACTTCTACAAACCTGGTCGTCAACTTGGGCTTGATTATGTCCAAACCCCTGTCGGTGAAGGAATGTGATATTTTTACGAAAGTGCGCAAGACAAGCACACAAAGTGCGAAAGCAGCACCATTGACAGAGAGAGTGGAGGCTGGCAGCATGGCGGATTTAGCCGAGGTGCTAACTGAGCTAAAAGTGCTTCGTTCCGAATTCGGTTCAAAGTTAGACGGCATAAACAATTGCCTGGGAGTAATGGTAAGCTCTATCTCAGCTTTGGAGAGCAATCTGACTGACATCAAACGCGAGGTGTCGGCCAATGAAAAACGGATTGAGGAAACCGAGACCCGCATTTCTGCAATAGAGTACAAACTTGATAAAACCGAGTCTGCATTTACCTTGGCGACAAAGCGGATTGCACAACTGGAGATGAAGACAGATGATCTGGAAAATAGCGGCAGAAGAAATAATATCTGTGTATTTTGCCACCGCACGCTGGCACCGGCAACTCCTAATCAAAACAGACCTGTGCTTATCTTTTTTCTCAAGTTTCAAGATAAGGAGTTCGTCCTGTGTTGCGCGAGAAGCCGGGATATCATCCACGATTGATCCAAAATGTTCTTTTCTCAAGATCTTTTGAGCAGAAATGATCTGACAGAAACGCGTGAGTTTTAACGACGTCAAGAAATTGTTCATCAGCAAGGGAATCTTCCGCGGTTTTCATCACCATCCTTGTAAGCTGAGGGTGCTTCTTGACGGGAAGATACAGCTGTTCTCCTCACCACGCGAGGCTGAGGAGTTCCATCACAGTATCAGCACCAGATAAACCATGGACGGTCAGGTCGGACTTGACTGTTTTATATGAAGGGGGAAGTTGTGAATGTTTTGTTTGTATAAGCTTATCATCCCAAACCTTACAAGACTAAACTTCGATCCAGCCCATTTGCCAGCAGTGAACAATACTTATTACAATTACTTAAGGACAGGCTGGAGGGTGCCCTTTTTTTTCTTTTTTTTTTATATAAAAATGTGTTTTCTTTGCTCATATAAATAACGGGAGTTAAGCTATGTTCTATTTGACTCAAATGTAAACTTGTCTGCATATGTAAAATATTGTGTGTTGTTGTGGGACCCAACTATCGGCTGTTCTAGTTAGTGGCCTATCGTATATTTGCGGTTATAAAGTTGCCTTGTCATTTGAGGACTAGGCTTTAGTTCTTGGGAGGGGGTGGGTATGTTCACCGTGTTTTCTATAATCTATACCTTCTTTTTTTCCTTTTCTTTTTTTTTTTGGTCATACATTACAATATGGATATGTATGTCTTTGAATGGCTAACATACTTAATGTTGCATCCTTTAATGTCAGAGGCTTAGCTCATCCAATTAAACGTAAGAGAATCCTTACCTTCTTGAAAAAAGAAAAGACTGCTGTGGCTTTACTACAGGAAACCTATCTGTCCAGTGAGGAGCATAAAAATCTTAAAAGAGACTGGTTGGACAGGTTTATTTTTCAAACTTTAAAAGTAATAAGAGGGGTATGGCAATACTAATCCATAAAAGTCTTCCTTTTATATTTAAAGAACAATATAATGACCAAGAGGGTAGGTATGTACTAATACGTGGAACACTTTATGGCCAGGAATTCACACTGCTTAACATCTACGCCCCAAATGCAGACTGTCCTAAATTTATGACTAAAATGATTGCTCTATTTAGCCAATATAATACAGAATTTGGAATAATTGCAGTAGACTTCAGTTGTAGTATGGACAGCAGCCTAGATAAATATTCACTGTCTGCTTCTAATCCCAATGCAGCAAAAGCTGTAAAAGTAGCCTCTAATGATGCAGGTCTTGTTGATGTATGGAGAGAGTTTAACCGCTTAGTGAAAGACTATAGCTTTTACAGGGCGAGACATAAAACATACTCTTGGCTAGACTTTTTCCTCTTACCCCAGGTTTCTCTGTCCTCTGTTATTTCTTGTAGTATAGGTTCCATTCTTATATCAGACCATGCACCTGTCTCCCTTCAGCTATCCCTGCATCAACAGGTGCATCCAACTAGGTACTGGGAATTTAATTCTTCGCTCCTTATGAATACGGAAGCCTGTAATAATATTAGACAATGGCTGGAACAATATAAGCAGGATAATGAGGCAGGATAATATCACTCCTGCAGTGATATGGGACGCAGCTAAAGCGGTGATTAGAGAACAGCTGATTTCATATACATCCGTAAGGAAAAAATCTATTACTGAGCGAACTGAACAATTGAAGAAGGAGCTTACTTATTTAGAACAACTTAAACAATAAACAATCACCCACGGAGATAAACCTGAAGAAGCTCAACAACCTTTTCAATAATCTTGCCTATAAAAGCTAGATTTGATATTGGTCTGTAGTTACTCTATAGGGTGTTATCAAGATTGCTCTTTTTCAGGAGGGGCTTAACAACTGC
>NW_015511610.1:8976-9951 GCF_001515645.1 Sinocyclocheilus grahami | reverse complement strand
TGGAAATATGTAAGCAAGTATGTGTGGAATCGAACCCACAACCTTAAATGTGTAACATCAGTAGTTCTTATATGCTACTTATATTTAAAGGGACAGTTCACCTGAAAAATTGATATTTTGTCATTATTTACTCACTCCCATTACTTTTTTCCTCTGTTTATGAAGAATGTACTTGTTGCTCTTTTCCATATAATGAAATGGGATCCACTTTGTCAAGCTCCCAAATGTCAAAAATGAAAGCTTTATAAAAGTTGTCCACATGACTTGTACAATATAGCTTCAAAACACTGGTAATATAATGCAATCATCATAAGGACTATTTTACATACTTATTTTGTCATATTGGAGATTAGTCCTGAATAATGCCAGATTTTCCCTTTAGAGTTTAGATTTTCACTGTAATCCTCTAAAAACACGTCAGCTCACACCTTGATTCAACAGTAAACAAGCGTTTACGTTTCATAAATAAGCGTAAATAAACCCCATGGGCTGGAAATCTGAAAAGAAAGACAGCTGATTAAACCCGATCAACGTAAATCAAATTTCCTCAACACATCTCCTGGAATGTTTTTCCCCTCCCATCATCAAAGCCATTCAAATACCTTTCCTCATGGGGAACGGAGGCAGTGGGGGAGAAAGGGATGGTAATTTTCTGCCTGATTTCGACCCCATTAGCTTTGTGTTTTTCTCTCTTCTCGTTGGGTTAGCTAATCAGACGCTAAGAGAATTAGCTACGGTTTCGGCCGGTTGTCACTGCAATAATCACACCTGAGAGGAGGCCAACCATCCATGAGATCTGGCTCCGAGGAAGAGGTGGGCAGAGGTCCTTGTCGGTAAACACACACCAGATTTATTTTAGTATTATTTATATACTTTTATGCTTATTAATATTCTGAATTTGCTTTTAATTTTATATTTTAATTTTCCAGTTTTAGTATTTTTGTGATTTTATCAACTTTCATTTATTTAAAAAAA
>NW_015511610.1:7033-7965 GCF_001515645.1 Sinocyclocheilus grahami | reverse complement strand
TCATAATTAAGTAAGTTAACGTTAACCTGTGCAAAAGTAAACAAACTCAACCATAAACACGTGAATATTTGGGATCAGGACAGCTGTGAGTGGGAGTGATGGGAAGGACAGCTTCAGCAGTTTGTTGACAGACAGTGTGAGTGTTTGTGTTGGCGCAGGAGTCGCCCCAGAGCAGCCGGGATCCAAAGACCAAAACAAAAGACAATACACAGAGAACTGCAGCAGACTAAGATATGAGAAGGTGATGAGGCACTTGTTTTTATGTTGATTTGTCTCCACTCAGTAAAATGCTAATTCACAGACAGAGAAGCACAGATGGCCACAGCACATGTGAAATGTACAGCTTTTATGACACTCTCAGTATCCTTATGAACATTCCCACACTAAGAAATAGAAGAAAACATACAGAGGGTGAAATGAAAATATCACAGTGGTATCGCAATGATTTGTTTTTGGGACAATGTACCTTTAGTGTGAGGAATATTCCATTTATAGGCTATTTAATAGTAATATTTACAATAATTTTGCTGCACATTATGACATTTCTTAAGACTCTTTAGGTTAGAGCCAGTAAGTTTGATTCCTCTTCCTGAATCAGTTCAAACTGTCTGTTCCAAATGAATCGATTCAAAACTTTGATTCCGGGAGCGAGTCGAGACTCAAAAATGTTCATGAAGTCCACATGGTATTTTTTTTATATAAATAAAATGTTTTCTAATATATATATATTTATTTATTTATTATTATTTTTTTTATAAATGCTGTTTTTTAACCATGTTTTTTTTTAGATATTAAAGTGTATGTACTATAATATGGGCAAATATATGGGAAATATGGAGAAAAATATTAGAAAATCCTGTTGTTTATCAATTGTTATATTGTTTCAAATAAATCGAAATATTTGTTGTTCATTTAGTGAAAAACTACAAAAA
>NW_015511610.1:2092-5295 GCF_001515645.1 Sinocyclocheilus grahami | reverse complement strand
GTTTAAAACGTTTCACTGAATAAAATCAAAACTCTGATTCAGTCCACTGTGTGACTTTATATTATATCTAATGTACTAGTCAAATAACTGTTTAATTTAAATGATTTATAATGATCTTCAGAGTAAATACTTAAACACTGAGCAGCTATATATAGTATATCTGATAATGTAAGGATGAACTCTGTTATGATGACTACAACAAACTCAAACCAATTTAATAATAAAACAAACTAAAAACATAGTGAAAACAATTGATTCATTTATTAATATTAAGTATTTATATTTCGCAATTCTGAACTTTTACTTCTGCCATGGTATAAGAAAAATGTAATTGTGACCTTTTTATTAATTTTTTTTTACTAACAATCGCAAGTTCATATCTCAAAACTGTCTTTTCATTGCAGAACTTAAATTATATATATTGCAATTGTGACAATATCTTTCAATTCTGACTTTATATTCTGAATTATAAGATATAAAGTAAGAATTACGAGGGGGAAAAAGCCTAAATTGTGAGATTAAAGTCACAATTAGACCTATATTTTTTTTATTAATTTAATCCCGCGGCTATTATTTTTCCTCCTATGAGGAAAAACCGTGACTGATCTGCTACTCATTAAAAAGGTTGTTTGTGATGGTGAATGGTGAAAGTTACAGCTCAGTTTTAGTCATGCTAATTAGAAAGTATCGTGGCTACAAGTACACAAACACATACATACCGCATTAGGTCATATGAGCTTCCTTTACAGTTTAATTGAGTATGTGCAAACAAAACCTGCTTCAGATCATCTCCCTATGAAAACTAAACAGTTCATTCCTGTCTCAGGACTGCAGGAATGGAAGTTTTCCAAGACGGGCTATTTTGAGGCTATGATCAATATAATCCCATCATCACATCTGAAGTGTCTACTAAAGAGATGTGTGTGCATGAGAGAGACGGCGAAGCAAAAACATGGAGAAAGATGAGGAGCGAAAGGATAGAAAACGATGACAGCGGTTGATCCTTAAATTTGATTTGGAGGGCTTGGTGTGAGATTGTTACCATTTAAAGACAAAAAGAAGGCATTCCAGACGCACACACTCACACAAACGCACACTGAATGCATGCCTGCGTGTTGCTCTCATTCAGCTCTAGTGTTTCCATTGAGGAGAAAGCTCACGCACAGCAGCGTCTGACCCCAGTCCAGGATGCAACTGGTTGAAGACTTGTTTTATAGCCGCCACAGCGCCGTTTAAACACAGTTACCATGGAAACTTGCCCGTAAAGACTGCCTTAAACACACATGCATGAAGAGGCATGTAGGAAACTCAACACTACTGAGACTCGAACCCTGGTGACTTTATTATGGTTTAGTTACAGTGTGTGATGGACCTACAAGAGGAGATATTTCCAACATGACTCTTACATGATCTTATTCATTTTGATTTTACAGTTACTACATTTATAAGTTAAATGAGCTTTGGGCCATTTCTTAAGTTTGTTTAATGGGTAACGCTTTACAATAAGGTTTAATTTGTTAACTGCATTAAGTAACAACGAACAATTCTTTTACGGCATTTATTCATCTTGGTTGTCCATTTCTACAGAATGTCTTCAGTGTTTCACTAAATTAACACAATGCATTATGAACAAACATATTCTATTAACAATGAAAAATAGTATATTTATAAATTGTAGTTTAACCCAGATTTAAAAATGCTGTAAAATACTTAACTAATGTTAACAAATTCCTTATTGTAAAGTTTTACTGATATAATGATATAATGATATACTGATATTATTATTGTACCATATGTAATGTTTTTTTGTACATTTACTATGGTAATACTTGGTATATGGATAGAGCTATCATTCCGTCTTGTTGTATGAATTAAAATTCCATGGTATTACCATCTGATACTATCACTATACCATGGTACCACCTATTGTAATTTAAAAATTAAGTATATATGAGTATATTAATAATAATATTATTTATTAATACTTTGAATTAGCTTTGACTTTGTTTTCATTTTGTTAGTTGTTTAGTACTTAGTAATAGTTAGTAGTTTAATGTTTTTATCATATTTTCCATTAGATTTTTTTATTTGTGTTCTATTAAGCTTTATTTTTTATTTAAATTTTAGTTTAAGTAAATTTAGTACTTCACTTAAAAGAAAATTAGAAATGTTGTCTGAAATAAGTTTGTTTTTCATCAAATATTTGTTTAATATGAACATTAATTGTAATTTATATTTTAATATAATATAATATAATTATTTTATTTTGATTGGTTTTCATTTCAATATTTATATTTTATTTTAGCTTCAATTTCAATAAACAAAAGCCATTTTTAAAAGCAAAATGTCTGACCATATAATATGAAAGTTACTTTTCTAATTCAATATTTTCTAAACTGAATATTGTATCCAGCTGTGTGTGTTTATTTCACATGCAGCATCACATACAGCCATGTTGGCTTATAGTGTTGCAGTCGCTCTAATCGCAGGGGAAAAGCAGGCGACTCTGGGGCAGTTCTGTCAGTATGAGATAAGAATAAGCTTCAAGTGCAGATACAGGCCACACACAAATGAACCGACACATGCATCCCATGCAGTCACTCTTCAATAGCTAAAATATACACATTTGTAAATACGTTATATGAACCGGTATATTTTAAGACAAAAATCATAAACATCTCAATCTCTCTTTCATATCTAAACACTTACCAACGTATCCCGGCGTTCCACAAGCCGTGGACATGACATCACCTGTCCCCTCCATCTTAGACAAACCAAAATCACTAATCATGATCTTTGAGCCATCTTGCGGGTTGAAATAGAGCAGATTCTCTGGCTGAAGAGGGAAAACGCACTCATATTGAAATCAAACATATCAAACCAGAACTGAACTGTGAATGTGGGTGTGTTTCGTTCACCTTTAGATCTCTATGTACGATTCCCATATTGTGGAGGTAGTTTACAGCATCTAGTACTTGTCTGATAAGCGTACTGGCATCTTTCTCCGTGTAGAAACCTTTCTCCACGATCCGGTCGAACAACTCGCCTCCAGACACACTGCAAATACACAGAAAGTCAGAGAGAGAGACCACAACAAAGAGCAGAGAGACCACTAAAAACGAATTCCATATTAATATATACATCTAAATGTTTAGTTACATTTAGGGGAAGTCGTGGCCTAATGGTTAGAGAGTCGGACTCAT
>NW_015511610.1:0-886 GCF_001515645.1 Sinocyclocheilus grahami | reverse complement strand
GGCACAACCTATTAACAGGGAAAAGAGGGGCAGGCTCCCGGCCAACTATCAAATTAACACTCTGGAATTCAAATTCTAATGCGGTTTCCAGGGGCGAAATGAGGACGGAAAATAAATGTTTGTTTCCTCCAATCCGCCTAACTTCCCTCTCGTCTCCACATCATCAACATTTAAAGTTGAAATTAAATCAGAATTGACCCCATTTATGCTGTTGTCTTCATAATCTCTCATGAAAATGTAATAACAGGCTCTGTCCCTGAACCGAATTTCCTTTCGGCTGACGTCAGCAACCCCTCCCCTGCAACCACCTGTCATAGAAACCACTTTACACGATTATGTCCATTCCCAATGGATAAAGTACTGCTGTCCATGCACTCACTTTTCTTATCTACATATATGGACACAATCCTTCGAGTTTTTGAATACACAACCCACAGGGAAGCAACATCATAAATGACCTCTATGTAAAGATTATTCCAGGATCAATACAAGTCAAGTTAATCTACAGCATGATGTTGATCAGCACAAAATGTTTGGATTTATGCCTTTTACTTAATAAATGAATAAATAAAAACTGAGTTACAGTTAGGCACTTACAATGGAAGTGTTAAAATACAAAATACAAGATGTAACCAATATGCATGTTAACATGATTTTATATGAAAATTAACCATTTCTGTGTCAAGTTATATCTAATTTTACTGTTCCCATGACAAATAATTTAATTATTTTTACAGCTCAAATAATACACAAGTTTTAACAGAATAATTAATTTATAACTTGGAAATACACTACTGTTTAAAAAAAGATTGTTCACCATGGCTTCATTTATTTAATCACAAATACAGTAAAAACAATATTAATGTCAAATATTATTATTATTATT
>NW_015511609.1:9380-9951 GCF_001515645.1 Sinocyclocheilus grahami | reverse complement strand
CCCCCACCTCCCCCAACCGCCTCAGAACCCAGCCGCCGCTCCACAAAGTGAAGCCCTAGTGGACCTTAGAGGACTGAGTATGAGCCAGCCCTGCACTCATCATAGCACAGTGTTAAAGACTTGTATTTTTGAAACGTCTGTTATCTACTGAAACTGTGCAAGATGATGCCCACTAGTTGTAGGCTAGCACAAGGCAAATTGTTAATGTCAATCTATGAACTTCAGTTGTCAGGCAGGGAATGCATTTGTACTTGGTACTGCAGCGTCTTGTGGATTATCAATTGTAGCAGGCTGTTAATACAACAGGCCAATGCAGACAGTGTGTGAAACGAGTCGTGTTTCTTAAAGTGGTTTGATTTGGACTTGTTGCTATATTTCTGTATGTGTTGAATGGAAATAAATGCAACCTTTTTGTTTTTTTAGCAATTGTTGTGATCTTGTGATTTTCACAGGCCACGAAATCAAAGAATACAAAATGTGTACCTCTCGATTTTCTTTATAAAATTAGAACAAAAAAGCACATCATTAGTACAGTTGCTACATTGTTTACTTAAGTTTTACACCATTCCTG
>NW_015511609.1:2122-3205 GCF_001515645.1 Sinocyclocheilus grahami | reverse complement strand
TTTTTTTTTTTGTATGGGCACAGCCCTCCACTAATGACAGAAGTGGCATGGAAGACAAGTCCTACTCACTACAGAGATGAGGAACGCTCATCACCGAGCAGTGGGAGGTGGAAGAAGGGCACACACTGCCAAGGCAGTCATTATCACCTAACACATGGGAACTCCATCTCCATCTTTTGATTTCCATTAGAGAATGGGGGTGGGGTGAGGGATGCCCTATTGTTGATGTATGCATTTAAAGTACATTTTCTACTGCATTCACCACTCTGATAATTCATTTTACAAACGTATGCAATAGCAGGCCTCAACTATTTCATAGAAAAATAGCATTCTGCTTAAAAATATGTTTTGGTGGGGCTAATCTCACAAATGTAATGTTCATGTCATTTTGCAATTTAAACAGAAAACATTAAATTATGTTTTCATTAAGAAAATAAAGCATATTTTAGGAGAATTCAGATTTGGTGCATTGTGGGGTCTGTCCTCTACTACCCTATATGTGTTTTCAATAATGAAATTAGCTCATTGAGCATAGCATCATGAATTCCGTTGACAGGAGCAATCAAGACTGATTGAAGCTATTATCGTTCAATCAAGCATTAATTAACTTAAGACTGCTGGGATATTCAGTCACTAATGATAAGAGGGGGTTTGTATATGTGGGTACACTATTAAAACATACATAATTCATATCTTTAGCATTGCAAATTTTATGTTAGTATGGAAATCATAAATCAGCATGGATTCTAAGAGAGTATGTGGGGGTTTTATTCCTATTTTATACATATAATCAGTCTCAGCAGGTAGTAAAAACT
The DNA here is from genome assembly GCF_001515645.1 of Sinocyclocheilus grahami. Lineage (NCBI taxonomy): Eukaryota > Metazoa > Chordata > Actinopteri > Cypriniformes > Cyprinidae > Sinocyclocheilus > Sinocyclocheilus grahami. The sequence goes on along the minus strand of NW_015511609.1, from coordinate 2,390 downwards.
GAAGAGTGAATCTTTTCTTAAAAACTTCAAAAATCACATAGAATAGAATGAAACAGTAGTCATTTCAAACTGATTGATTGTTAACTGCAGTTCTGTCATGACAACTCTCTGAAAATGTATCATGATAATATACACGGCAATGTGTTAATGTAGGTCTTGGTAGAATAGATCTGCCACGCTGCTGCTACTACTGCAGCAGAGCAAGTACCGAGACTTGCTACTCCCAATACATCCACAGACATGCTGCTGTGAGCATGCAAGAAATACT
>NW_015511609.1:0-1580 GCF_001515645.1 Sinocyclocheilus grahami | reverse complement strand
GAAACGCAAGCACAAAGGTAGTGCAGTGGAGTGGAAAAGTGTGTGAAAGACTCTTAATGTGGCTTAATGTTCAACCAGGGAAAATTTCAATTTCAATTCACTTGTCATAAACTATATACTTCTAAAACGGCACTGTAATCGGAGTGGATATTTTTACGTTTAACGTAGCTTATGCATTAAGACAGTGGCCTTAAAACATCAAACTCTGCAGAAGAGCCCAGAATATGAATGCAACGAGCAATTGTTATATTAAAGAGCTATTTCTACCTGTTCTTACCCTTAAATTTAGCTTTGTTGGTGTAACCTAATATATTTATAATATTAAATAACATTTTTAAATAAAATTAATTGATTTAGATGTTACCACATGAAGCACATTTTTAGATTATCATTACGCTTAATGTGGCTGAATGCATTAACACATTAGAAGACCAAATTCAGTAGCTACACCTTGATGTTGCAAACAATATTTTTGTGCCCTGGTCCGCTTCTGCGCTTCTCTGACAATGTTTGTCTGACCTGTTTTAAATGGAAAATGCTTCATTGGTTGGGTACACTGACGACTTGTAAGCAGACTTTGCCATACAATTGCTGTTGTTCGTTCTAAAAATTGAAAGTGACCAAGACATTTCTCCGGAGCACAATGTTACAAGAAAGACTGTCCAGACTGTGCTCTTCTGAGTATTGAGAATGCCCATGCTCACAATATCGACATTAAAGCTGCAGTGAAAGACTTTGGCACCAAAACGCTCGGAGAGCACAAAGGATTCGTTTTTGTTTTGAGTTCGATTTTGAGTTTTTGCTTGTTTTTTTTTGTTTTTTTTGTGATAGTCAGTTGATAAAAATAATAAGTTGATCTTCAAAAGTTGGTATGTTAAGGTATGTAAAAGTATGTTCTATAAACGTGTGTAGCATGTATGTAATCCAGACATAACTCAGTGTCATGTTGTCACTGTAATGTTACGTACAACTTAAGTATAAGTTTTGACTCATGAGATTGAGATAGTAAAGATAAAACAGAATGAGATAGTAAAATGACTCAGTCATAAAGACAGTTACATATCGCCACCTACTGGTGTGACAATGTAACCTGCAGAAAGAGTCACTGAAAATCCCCACCACTAATGCACATACTGACAATCTGAAATGAGAAAATGAAAATAAGCGGAGCGAAACAAAAAGGAAAAAGCCGAGGACTAGAATTAACTGTATGGGGTACAATATAATAACAAAAATCCAAATGATTTTGTTTTATGAAGCGTACAAACATACGCATGAGATCAACAAACGGTTCCCCTGAAACCCTCTCACACTGGCACTGGGCCCCTGCACCACCCTCTTGGTCCCTGGAAAGTATCTTTTTTCCACTAGGCTGCTTTTTATAGCCTAACAAAATCAAACATCCCTTTAGCTGACATGTTCTTTTGTTTTTGAGTCAAACACAAAGTATAGGGCTACATGCCTTTCTAGATATCTCAAATTCACTGTTTTATTGACAGTGACAGCCCCCTCCACCTAGCAGAAACATTTTTTCTGGGTGAATCCCCTCGTGTTTGGAGTGCAGACGCAGATGAAGGCAG
>NW_015511608.1:1716-9952 GCF_001515645.1 Sinocyclocheilus grahami | reverse complement strand
TGGGCACCGCTGGCCCGTTCCCACAACATCAAAAGTGTGTGTGTGTGTGTGCAGACTACATCAATATGACAGAGCCACAAGATGTCATACCTGTTACCTGCCACACTGTATGTAATAGATGGTCGTCAATAGCAATGTTTTTCACAAAATAATAATAATTTACTCCCCATCACATCGTTCTAACCCCGTATGACTTTCTTCCATGGAACCAAAGGGGAATTTGCCAGGATATATAATGTTAATATAATGAGGGTGAACGAGGAATGTAGCACCTCCAAAAATGACAAAACATGAGCCTAATATACTCGCGCGTTATATTCAAAATCTTCTAAAGTTATATGACCGACTTATGAGACATAGGCTACATTAAATATAAACCGTTTTATTCAATGAAAATCCTATTCACATTTTAAAATCAAATGTCACATAATCCTACAGAAATCATTCTAATATGCTGATTTATCAGTGCTGGAAACTTTTGTGCTGCTTTAATATTTTTTTGGAACCTGTGATACTTTTTTTCAGGATTCTTTGATGGAAAAAAAAAGTTACAAAGATGTTTTCCATGTTCCCTTACGAAAATTAGCCATGGTTTTACTACGAATAAAACCAAAAATCATCGTTCTTGTAGCCATGGATGGAATTAACCATGGTTTTGTGGCTACTTCAAATAATAGTTCACAAAGCAGTATTAAGATAATATTTTTTGTGGTTCTAAAACAGACCTAAGCCAACAACAGCCTTTAAAATTTCTTAAAATGCACTACATAAACGAGGCAATAAAGATTGGTTAATTATTTATATGGTTTCACACTGTTAAAATACATAATGTATGGGTACAATGCAGAGCAAAAATTGAGTAAGGGACAGCGTACTTGGTAAAAAGTCACTTTTACTTGATTTATTTTACTGGAACACCATCCCCCCAGTTCCCAGCCCTGGTTACAACTAAACAAACCCATGCCTTTTGCCCCGCTCACCCATCCTGTGAGCAAACGTGTATAATATATATGCAAAATATTTGTTACTTTTATTGCGCTAAACCTTAAGTTTTTTTTTTTTGCCATTCAATTGTGCTACTTTTCCATTGTTTGTCTATGTAAACCTTGATGTACTTGACAGACATGCTTGACCATTGAGCTCGTGTCTTGCTCTGCTGTGTTTCTTTCGTAAACCTGCTTCGCCAAGCACGCACTTGCAGTGTTACTATGTCCACTTATATGCATCTTTGGGCTTATTTGTTCCATATTAAGAGGTGAATTGACAACTTAGTTCAGTTGGAGTGTGTGTGTGGCCTTTGTGCCAGTGTCAGTTATTTTAATGAAGAAAAGTCAGCTGTTAATGCGGTCAAAATACTTGCAGGAACTCCAGGAATTGAGTTTGACACCCCTGCTTTAGAATATCATAATGTCACATAATAAAAATATATCCTTAATATCTCCATACAGCAACTAATGTACCAAACACATACCACACACTTATAGGCAATTTTCTTAATGTATGCAGCAAATTTTCCTGACTAATTCTTGTCTCCCATTCAAGATAATGGCATGCTGTTCTGTATCTTGCTGGGAGGGTAATTAACACCATTCCTGCCTGCTTATTATCTCAGATGCTGAAGATTATAAAGACAAATGTGAGCGCCGTTTTCAGAAATGCAGAGTTATGCCTGCAGTGTCTTTGCACTTCATCAATGTCCTTGGAAAGCATCTGCATTGGACATAATTTTGGCATGAAGCTGCCTAACATATCAAGCCATCTGGAATAAGTAACTAACTTCTAGTGTCTTCCCTCTGTCCTTGTGATTTCACTGCCGTCAGAGGAACTTCACTGTTTCCCTATCAACAATTCAGGAGAATCACATGGAAGATCTGTAGGACAAGATTTTAACTTCAGCAGTAATACAAAAAAATAAAAAATCTTTCTGAATTATTCTCTCCACTGTACCGGTTCAGCAAACATGACTATGTCTAAATGCTCTTTGCTGATCAGTGGACTGGACCAGATGTTGTGGTGTAACATCAATTTCTTGACCACACTGCACTTTCTTCAGTCTGCTGAAGGTGGAAGGTCTTCTCTGGCAACTCACCTTCATTCCTGCACTTCCTTGCAACTGTTTCTATCCTCACAGTAAGCAGGGTTGAGTCCTTATAATGGCTCTTTAATGCCCTCTAGAGCACAAGGCGGCTTCGTTTTCTGTGAATAACATAAATATAGGACTGCTCACAACATCCGTTTGTAGGCCTACAACTAACTTTGTGGGGACAAATAGATTAGACTTTTAGGCTATTGTTTTTATACTGACCTAATAATATTTTTTTTTATCCACTAAACTTAAACCTACCCCTCACAGAAACCTTTTTTACATTTTGAAATAAACGTCATTATTTTTAATACGTTTTTACCTCGTGGGCACCGCTGGCCCGTTCCCACAACATCAAAAGTGTGTGTGTGCAGACTACATCAATATGACAGAACCACAAGATGTCATACCTGTTACCTGCCACACTGTATGTAATAGATGGTCGTCAATAGCAATGTTTTTCACAAAATAATAATAATTTACTCCCCATCACATCGTTCTAACCCCGTATGACTTTCTTCCATGGAACCAAAGGGGAATTTGTCAGGATATATAATGTTAATATAATGAGGGTGAACGAGGAATGTAGCACCTCCAAAAATGACAAAACATGAGCCTAATATACTCGCGCGTTATATTCAAAATCTTCTAAAGTTATATGACCGACTTATGAGACATAGGCTACATTAAATATAAACCGTTTTATTCAATGAAAATCCTATTCACATTTTAAAATCAAATGTCACATAATCCTACAGAAATCATTCTAATATGCTGATTTATCAGTGCTGGAAACTTTTGTGCTGCTTTAATATTTTTTTGGAACCTGTGATACTTTTTTTCAGGATTCTTTGATGGAAAAAAAAAGTTACAAAGATGTTTTCCATGTTCCCTTACGAAAATTAGCCATGGTTTTACTACGAATAAAACCAAAAATCATCGTTCTTGTAGCCATGGATGGAATTAACCATGGTTTTGTGGCTACTTCAAATAATAGTTCACAAAGCAGTATTAAGATAATATTTTTTGTGGTTCTAAAACAGACCTAAGCCAACAACAGCCTTTAAAATTTCTTAAAACGCACTACATAAACAATGAGGCAATAAAGATTGGTTAATTATTTATATGGTTTCACACTGTTAAAATACATAATGTAGGCTAATACAAAATAAACAATTTATGTACATTATTACAAATGCATGCAAAGGGAGCCAAAGGCCTTGTTGCTGTTACACTTACAAGGACGATCAAGTCCTTTTAATATTGACCAAATATTTAGACTAATTCAAATAACCACTTAATCTTTAATTTTTGGCCACCTTTTTGCGATAGAAATGCTAAGCCTACAGCCTCTATAATTTCTTCAACAAAAACATGGACATCACAACCCTTACAAAAATTAACCATGGCTTTATCACTTAATTTTCTTTCATTTCTGAATGCTTGAGACTATAAAATCAGTTAGACAACTAATAAAATAATAGCCATAACGGTCTAGGGCTAATTGCAATTTATTTATTTACTTTTATATTTTATTAAATCTCTTCAGACCCCTATAATAGTTTTTTATTTTTTATTTTTATTTTTTTTACACGTCCATAATATTTTGGGGAGGGGGCACAACTATAGGCCAACAATTCTGCTTAGGGCAACTATTTGGCCAGCAGCGGCCCTGCTGTTCCATACGAAACAGTCTGCACACGTGTAAATGCATTTGGTTATTGAAACGCATATGTAAATTTTACTCCTCCCAAAATACTAAACGTGTGAGCGTTTTATACAGTAGGCTATATGACATCTCCGATATGACCGCGCTAGTGCAACACGCATCACCGCGGATGAGTAGGCCTACAGGCTATCTGATCTCAATGAAATTAAACTGAAAGTAAGATGTGCAGACTCATCTTCATCAAGCAGCATGTTAATGTTTAAATTACTATATTTTGATTGTTTACTTTTTGATTTGGACTTTTTAGCAGGTTTAATAAATTCTGTATAAATTATGTGAGTTTGCTGTTTTATTGCATATAAGGTCTGTTCAAAAATAACACACACTTGGCACAAATTGTGTAACTATAACACATTAGTGTGTAGAAAATTTCAACACACTTTCTGTGTTAGCAGGAATAACACATTGGTTGAGTTAAAAGTAACACCGCAGAAGAAACAACACAGGTTGTTATTTTCAAAGCATCCTTTTTAAAAGCGTATGAAAATGGTATATAGACTAGCAAGATCAACAGGTACAAAAACTCTAGTTTTGTTTGTAGGTAGATAACCAACTTCCCTCAAGTTCACCTAGAACAATCCCAGACATGACAATCAAGTGAGACTGTCAGGTGAGGTCTTGCCATGACGGCTGATTAGCATGACCCCTCATCATGCTAAATGTGCACTATGGGCCTCATGACCATCTCATAATACCGTCGATGTACAAAAACCTCCAATCAGAACGGTCTCTGATGTCCTTTTTTGTTATGGAAACCCCGCAGACAAAATTATTAGCCATTCCTTTCCAAATCTTCCAATTCTATCAGTGGCATGTTTAATCCCTGTTCGCGTATTATTGGCTTTCAAGTGTCATTTAAAATTGCCATGAATCAGCATGAAAACCTTGCCTAGTAGAGTTGTCCTGGACTTGTGATTACAGTATTGAGCTGGTGCAATGGAGCAGCTCTAATGCACCATTTAAATGAACAGTGAAAGTAACAAAAGCTTATACAATACATTTTAACAGGTATAATTAAGTGTGGAAATAACTGAAGGTACATTAATATATAGTATATAATCTGTTTGCTAAATGAAGCCAACTAACATGATGATGATTATTATTACTATTGTTTAGTTTCTGTACCCAATATTAAAAAAAAATTACAAATGCTGTGAAAATACAGGTATCGGTATCGGCGAGTACCAAAAATTTAAGTATTGGTATCGGACTTGTTCTGAAAAAGTGGTATTGGTGCATTCGTAGTGTTTAATGCTTTAAAGAGAAGGTGAGAAGTATTGCATTGGTGTTTGTATTTAACTTTGAACATGTCAAAGGAGAAAAAGTTTAATTTTAATACAAACAATATCAACATGTATTTTTTAACAAAACATCTACAAGATTTCTGCAAAAACATCGAAAATATTTTAATTCATTATTGCATTTAAGAACACTGAAAATGATCAAAAAAAGAATAAAAAGCGGTTAAACACATCTTATTTAATTATTTAAAATGCTTCTTAAAGAGACCTTGTCCTCTTGTGTGAAATCTGTGTCCTCTGGTGTGATGTCACATCGGTGGACATTATCTCTCACAACAAAGGATGTTTCAGCCTTTTGTGTCAGATTATGACCTGGCTATTCCAAGCTAACCTGTCATTAGCAGTTAGCAAGATACAATTGCATAATTTCCCATGATTGTGCAGTTTAACACAGTTTTTAATAAAAAAATTTAATTTAGGGGTGTTGAACCAAAGGACAACAAAACACAACAGTTTGGCCATTTCTAATTATTTGGGGGGGAGACATCCTCCTCAATGCTTATGGTAGTTACAGCCTTGTTAATTTATGGATTATCTTCTGTCACCTGTTTTACCTCACCTTTTATTAGAAGCCTCTAGCAATTGCTAGACTTTACTGATAAAAAACATCAATGTATACTGGCCTGAGAATCATTTTCTCTGATATTTCAGCAATCAAGTATGTGTGTTTTCTATCAGCTGTTTAGAATTAGAATCATCAATGGCAAATTCGCAAATGAATCACTCTTTTGATTCAATCAGTCAAACGGGTTTGAAAAAAGATCTGAAATTGTTCGGGATTCAGTTTAATTAATTCGGACAGTTCACTCACGCACTGAATTGTTTGCCGCAGTTTTAATTCTTCAAGTCTGTTAATTGAAAAAAAAATTCCATTTAAAATTTTCAATTTTCTAGATAAAACAATACTGTTTGTTTACTGTCATTTTTCTGTGATTTCACCATCGGAGGGTAAACGTAAAACAAGAAAAAAAATGGCAGAGGTCTATTGACCGACATATTGAATGCTACATTTGTTGTCTCCTTGTGACCACATGCATATCCATTTTCAGTCAGTTCATGCTTCCTTATGCTGTCTGCCCAACGTTCAAAGCTTGTATGGTAAAAAGTCCTTATTGAGATATTCATTGATCCAATTATTTTCTTTGAAAGTCTCTGATATGCCAGAGCTAATGGTGTTAGCAGACATCAAAGGTTTATGATCAGATCTTTTTATCCCCAAAGCTCACTTCCTCTCTTTTTATATTATTTTTTAATTCCACTGTGCCCCAGTAAAAATTGGCGCATAAATGCTTATCTTGTTTTGACATGATACTATTGCATGATATTATTGATATTATTTGACATGATATTGACAAGATAATAATGGTCACAAATCTTGATTTTTACTGGAATTTTAATAAAGAACACACTGTAAAAAAAATCATATATATATATATATATATGAGAAACCATAATCATTGTTTGATGAGAATTTTGTGGTTTCATGCAATATACAAATTCAGCCAGCATGTTTACCCATTTTTTTTAGACTTACAAACATTACAATGTCTTAAAAGACTTGGTTTAATAAGTCCATTTTAAAGCAATAGACTTCTTTGAATATACTCAGTGAGCACAGATCACAGATACTATAAATGTCAATTATTTTGAATCCACAATCACATTATCCCCAAATTTGGTCCAAAATTGTGTAGTTTCCACTTTACTAACAAACAATGTTGCTAACTTTTCTCAGCTCTTTTGTACATTGCAAAGATGAGCTGTACAAAGATGCTTGTCTGAGGTACTTTGGTCAAAAATTTGAGGTCAGAAACCTGCATCACGTTGCCATGATATTGAGTTTGAAAAGAAAAGAAAAAAGTGAGGCATACATTATTGCATTGTTAGTTGATTACCATTTCGCAGCTCAATTTGGCACATGTTCTGAGATATGTTCTGATTATGTGTTACATGACCTCTCATACAGATGCTATAAATGGACATGTACAGTACACTGAAGAATATTTTAAAAGTAGAAATTGTAGGTAATTGTTCGTGCAATTAAATGAAAAAAAAGACATCAAAATTGGATGAAAAGCTGTAAACTGGCTATTGCTTTAATGAGCTAGCCAACCATAAAACCCTTACAGGGGAAAACCCCCAATCACAGGCAACTAAAAAAAAACATTCTTAAAGGGGAAACATAAGCACTGTATATGAATTCTGTCACATCCTTAAGTGTATATGCAGTCACAAAATGTAGTTTCATCTGATCATTTGTGCATTAAGTTGAGTGGGTTTTATTTTTCCTGTCTCCCTCAACCTTGTGCATCATCACGATTATTATTAGTAGTAGCTGTCATTTTATTACCAAATATAGTATTGGTTTATTACCAAGTATATTGAAGAGAATTCTCTATTACAGGAACAAATAGTCTCTTACGTTTGAGTGCATATAATCTAGCCGGTAGTAGACAAAGTGTTTGACCCTCAAAATCTTGATTAATTGATTGGTCTATCAAGGCAGTGTCTAGAAGTGGCACCTTTATACAGAACACGTGTGGCTCATTGGTGTCATGGGGTTTTTCTTGGATGTAGTTGTACATATATTACATTTGTAAGGTAAACGGGTCAATAATAATTTAGCTCAAAGGGAATCATTTAAGATTTTAAAGGGAACTCCACCATTAATATGCAAGGGAATTAGGACAGAATCACTGTTTTACGGCGGATCACTGAGACGGCCAGCGATTCAGTGAACGAGCCGTATGACAGCAATTCTGCAATGGATATCTATATCCAAAATATAGTGAAAACACTATTAATTAGCACATGTAACAAGATCGGCAGATTAAGACATTAACTTGTGAGCACAAAACACAAGATACTTCTCTTTTCCATATAAATAAGGCTTTATTGGATAAATCTAAGACATATAAACTAATCTAACACACGCATTCACACACAAGTTGCAGAAAGAGAGAAAGTGAGGAAAATAATTAGTTTAAGAGAATGAAAATGTGAAATCCCAAGTTACAGCAATATGTGCCATTGTATAGATCTGAACAACCATCAATCACTTAATTAACCCTCGCACTGAGTTCCTCAATGAGGTTAAAATTGAGATTAAATGCACCAGTTCAG
>NW_015511608.1:0-356 GCF_001515645.1 Sinocyclocheilus grahami | reverse complement strand
GATGGTTCTTTAAAGAACCTTTGACTGAATGGTTCTTTGTGGAGCCAAAAATGGTTCTTCTATGGCATCGCTTGAAGAACCTTTTGAAGCATCTTTATTTTTAAGAGTGCACGTGTACCAAATCTTCATACAAATGATGCCACACGTGCACAGATGCTCTCAAATTGATCTTTGCCGTTGCAAAGTGTGTGTCTGTCCATGTAAGACAAGTCAGTGAAAGTCACTGAAACTCTCTGCATGATCTCACTTTTTACAGTGCTATGACTGGTATCAGAATATGCTCTTACAATGAACTGACATTGTTTTTTTTGTTTTTTTTTACCTTCTATATATGCCAACCCCTTTTTTCTCTAAAA
>NW_015511607.1:7993-9954 GCF_001515645.1 Sinocyclocheilus grahami | reverse complement strand
GTTCTTTCCCAGTTCTATCGTCTCAAAGACATTGTGTTTTTGGTTAAATGCCCGAAATAAGGTCTGTGGTTAAAACAAGATCAAAATATGTAAAATACAACAAAATATATTAGTAATACCCTGTGATTTTTTGCTAACAAGTGGCTAAATGGGACTACAGAGTTCCCATTTACACGGCAAACAGGTAACATCTACTCACTAGTCTGCTTCCAGCCTTTTGATCACATTAAACTCAAACTTTCAGTGAAATTGTTTTAAGTAAAGACAGAACGACAAAGTCATGTGACCGTAGTGTAATTAATTTTATAGTCTACGTTTAGCTTTTTACTTCTGGCGACTGTATTTCAGCATCAAAATTCATAAAAGTTGTGCATTGGCCTACAATCATCACTTCAGCACTCTATTCAGAAGAACAGTCCAGCACTTTTTGGATGATGTAGTAACACATGCCAAACATATGTGGCATTGATATTAAATATCTCTGCTATAGTGTGCTGATATTGCGTAATCAGTAAAAACAGACGCAGGATGTTTGCTTTGTGTCAGATTTATGTTTCTTAGCCCCCAGCTATGCTGTAGGTTCTCCGGGGCAACTTATTAGGCAATGTTCTTGCATCATTTGTACATAAATATCTGAATGATGAAGAATAACCAAACACTGCCAATTTCCTTGTTTCTTGTTGACGGTCAAGCAAACAAAGAAATGTTCTCACAATGAAAGTTAATTACTTACAGATAGTGTCTAATGCTCAAATACCATGCAGAAAAATTACTAGCATGATGTAATTTCTCAGAGGACAGGCACAGAGATATGTACAAGCAAGACGGGCGTCAAGACAGGAATAGAGTCTAGATTTGTGAGAAATCAGATTGGTAAAAATAAATCTCTCTAAATTCTCACTAGAATTAGACAATCAAATATATTAACATTCAAAAAGCTCAGAAAGGCCCAACTCTGCAAACTCTCAATGACATAATGACCTAATCTGATGCATACTTTATATCCACTATTGTTCAAAAATTTGTGGTCAGTAAGATTTTTTTTTAAATAATATTTTAAAAATTCTATTCAACAAGGACACATTAAATTGACCAAAAGTGAGAGTAAAGACATTATAACGTTGCAAAAGATTTATATGATAATAATTATTTTTTCTTGAGCCCCAAATCAGCATATTTGAATGATTTCTGAAGGATCATGTGGCACTAAAGACTATGCCATCACAGGAATAAATTACATTTTAAAATATAATACAATAGAAAACCGTTATTTTGTAATAATATTTCACAATATTACTGTTTCATTGTATTTTTTTATTTATTTAAAAAGTATATGAAGACTTGGTGAGCATAAGGGACTTCTTTCAAAAATACTTAAAATATTTTACAGACCCCAAACATTTTCATGGTAATGTGTCCCTGTAATACTTTTAAATAATCAAATATGGGCTTTTCAAACTTTAACCTCAGGTTAAAGGTTGCATTAAATACAATAAACAAGGGTTAAGTTTAGCATGGATAAAGAAGATTGCTGAAGTAAATTATAGCAAACATTGTCAGTGTTTACATTTTGTGTAAACAGTCTTTTAAATTAACTAAAACAACAGGCCCAACCGAGGCGCATATCCAGAGGTTAACAGCAAGGAATCATGATAGCAATCTCCAAAACACTCCCTTTGGCAGAGCACAAAATAGACAGTAGAGACAGGGTGAGGAGGGTCAATGAGGAGTTATGCTTAATATGACAGCTGTAGAAAAGTCTTCCAGTTAAAATGATAATACACAATCCAGTGAGTCTGTCCTGAGTTCAAGACTTTTTCCACTGTCTTGGTCTTGTCAGTCTCAGGAGCATTCAGACTCTATCTTGACTCAAACACGAGCCTTTTCTGGTCTTGGTCTTGACTCGAACTCTAGGCCTAGATTCAAACTCAAAAGAGCTCGTCTCGACTTTAACACTGTTG
>NW_015511607.1:5261-7785 GCF_001515645.1 Sinocyclocheilus grahami | reverse complement strand
GTTGATTTAACAAGCGACAGAAGACCTAAGCCCTCCAGGATCAAAGGGAAGAAGAACAGAGCTATGGCTTCTCATTGGCTGCGTAGCTGGGCACTCAGGTCCTGCAGCTCTGTGATGAGCTGCTGGAGCTCGGTGACATCTCCTCTGAGGTCATCATGGAGTTCACCTGTGGCAACATCAGTGTACAGTTGCTGTGAAGAGAAAACAAAACAAAAAATGTGAGACTTATAAATGACAGCTGACAAAAAGATAATTACAAAAAAAAAAAAAAATCGAATTCAAAATTATATATAAAAAAAATTACAAAAAATAAACTTAACATTACAATACATTTAAAGATAACATGAAATCAAAATTGATGAATTGTCATTTAAAAGGAACATTTTATTCAATCAATTTCTGATATACACTTTCGTTCAAAAGTTTAGGTTCAATAAGATTTTTTTGATGTTTCTGAAAGAAGTCTCTTATTCACACCATGGCTGCATTTATTTGATCAAAATACAGTAAATCTGTGATATTGTGAAATATTATTAAAAATAACCTTTTCTATTTGAATATATTTTATAATGTAATTTATTTCTGTGATGGTAAAGCTCCGGTTACTCCAGTGTTCTGTTTCAGAAATCATTCCAATATGCTGATTTGTTTCTAATATCTTATTATTATTGATGTTGAAAACCATTGTGCTGCTTAATATTTTTGTGAAAACCATAATATAGTTTTTCAGGACTATATAAAAAGAACAATTTATTTGAAATTGAATTTATTTTACATTATAAATGTCTTTACTGTCACCTTTGATCAATTTAATGTGCCCTTTCTGAATACATGTATTAACTTAATAAAATGATAAATAAAAATACTAAAAATTTTTGAACAGTATTTTATAAAATATTTTTTTTTCCATTCTAAATGTTCTTATTAATTATCCTGTTTTGTTGGATTTGTCACATTATGAAAGTAAAATGAGTTGTGAACACTTCTATATTGACTTAAATGTGTAACAGCATTAAATAGCCAGAAATGGCCAAAAGAGGCCTGTTTTTATTGATAGCTTTCAAAAAAACTTTAGCAAAACCCTTAAAGGTTTTAGCCTCACGTCACGTCACGTAAAGCTAAAGACTTTAAAAGCTGAGTGTGTATGAAACTCACTTTGGCTTTGGTGACCAGGCTCTTCAAACTGAGTCGAGCTGAAGACAGCAACTGTAGAGCCTCTTGAGGATTGCGCTTAGACCTGCTACAGCTGATAGAGACTGAGAGACAGAGAGACAGAGAGACAAAGACAGGAATCACTGAGGAGTTTCATCTCCAGTACAGTCACAGCCAGCAAGGGGAGACAGTGAGTGTGTCGGGCTGTCAAAGGTCACTTGAGGTCAGGTGATGCAATATCAATGTCTGTGGCCTAATACAAAGAGTTGGTCATTATTTTCTGTATCGCAGTTGTGTGTGTGTGTGTTGTTCACATTAAGTGATGGATCACGACCTCTGAGCGACTCATGTTTAATCACTGCAGCTATTAGTGAAACATCCAACACCATTAAAACAGTCATTCAACACACTGTCAATCTAGTCTACACATTTTTTTCTGCAGAGTCTGCAGCAGAATATGATTATCAAACATAGCTAATAGAACTCTAAAAATAACACGTATTGTGTGCAAAGGTATTTTCATTTTCCTGAAAAGGTGCATTCCCAGAATGCTTTAGTGTACTGTTTACCTGCTCTGTTTATCTTCCCCACACATATGGAGGGAAGAAACAGTTTCATGAGTATACATGTCTACCTCAGTGCCTCTCTTTTTGTCCTTCATTCCATCATTTCCTTTCATTTCTGCTTCCGTGATTTACTTCTCAATTCCTTCTTTATATTTATTCTTCCCTTCCTTGATTCGCTCCTTACTTCTCCCCTCCCTCCCTTTCTTTCATTCTTTTTAAATTCCCTTCTTTCATAAATTCCAAAATGAATTCTAAAGTCTTTCATTCTCTTTCTAAATTCTCATTCTTTCTTTCTAAATCTTTTAAAAATCTTTCTACATTTTTTTTTCTTTTTCTGATTGTTTTTCTTTTTTTTTTCTTTCTACATTCTTGTTGTAATTCTCTAAATTTGTTTTCAAATTCTTAAATTCTTGCTTTTCCCTTTTTTAAATTCTCATTCTTACTAAATGTTCTTTTTTCAAAATCTTTTTCTAAATTCCTGCTTCTTTCCTTTCTAAATGCTTTTTAAATTCTTTAAATTTTTTTAAAATCTAAATTCTCTCAAATTTTTTCTAAATTCTTCCTTTTTGTAAATTTTCTCTCTCTCTCTCTTAATTTGTATTTTTTGCTCCCCCCTTTCTTTCCTTCTAAATTCTTGCTAAATTCTAGTCAATCCATCAATCCAAAATTCATTCCTTCAGTCTTGCCATCTCTCCCTTCTCCTCATGTTTCTGCCTGAAGCGGCGATAGCAGGAAAAGTGATGTGATTAATAAGTGCAGAGCTCATTCACAACACACACACACACACACACACACACACACACACA
>NW_015511607.1:0-564 GCF_001515645.1 Sinocyclocheilus grahami | reverse complement strand
AAAAAAAAAAACTTTTGAAATGGTAGTACATTTTAATCTACAATTCTTTATTACTTTTTCATATTTTTGTACTCATTTCAATATCAGGAATTACGAGGTGGGCAATGTTCTTGATGCCTAATCATTATTTACAAAACTGGTTACTGCTATTAATGCAATTTGTATGCTTTATTGTGAAGTGTTTGCCAAGACCATAAAAGTAATACAAATACAATGGGGTTATGATCGACAGCTTCACCAAAGATGAGTAATGATGTCACATTCTAAGCATTCCAGAGCACTTCAGTTCACTTCATCAGCAGCTTTTTTTCACAAGATGAAAGATGGAAAACATACCCCAATTTACTTTACATGCTCCATTTATTTCCTTGTGTGTGTGTGTGCTTGTGTGTAGCAGTAATAATGACGGCTCTTGAACAGACAGAGAAAGCAAGCAAGAGTATGCAGCAATGTGTGGGTGTAACTCAGCCAAGAGTAATGCTCACACTTTAACGGCAAAGACTGATATAAAGCAACTTCATCCGAGTAAACCGCCTCCACACAGATCAGTGTTTTTTATGTGGA
>NW_015511606.1:9252-9958 GCF_001515645.1 Sinocyclocheilus grahami | reverse complement strand
GATCTCCTGCAGGACAAACGGACTAAGAACACCTTTCGCTGCCCCAACACAAAACTGGTACACGTAGTTCACACCTGAGGAGAAACATAGGCAGAGGGAGAAGAATAAGGAAACATTCTAAAAGAATCTCTGATACATTGTGTTCTTTTTTAATTCTTAAGTTTCTTTCAATTTAATTTATTATTTATTATTCTGATTATCATTTAAATCAGTGCAAAAAGCACTGTCAATATACAACAACCATTTCAATATGGTCTTTTTCTTGCCCATCACTGCATTGCTTTGCTTGTTTTGTTTACATTTCACTTTTTCCCCAGATACATAAGATACAATGAGCCTATAAGTCCAAGACAGAATATCTCGGGATCACAGCTATAGCTTAACACCTCAGTAAATTTGAGAAAGACCATCTTTATGAATAATTTAGTCATAAATCAAACCCAGACCAGATATTTTTTTGTGGTCAAGTAATTTGCATTCTTTATATGGTGAAATGTAATTATCATTGAAGCTCAGCAAGTGAAATATCACCCACAAGTTAAACACATTAAGTGGTAGAAATGTTAATGCAAAACAACTGTGGAGGACTGCATTTTCATAGATCACATCCATAAAATCTGAGGTAAGTTGTTTTATAATATAATTAATCTTATATTATTGTATTGTATTTTCATTTCCTGTGCATTTTGATGCAGTTTGAGAAAAT
>NW_015511606.1:4360-5443 GCF_001515645.1 Sinocyclocheilus grahami | reverse complement strand
TTAAAAAAGTGAAATCGCAATCAACCACCCCTTTAATTTCTGGCAAACTGCTGCAAAAGTAAAAAAAAACTTGCATCTATTCAGCATTCATCTAAATAACATTCGATAATATGCCCAAAAATTGTCTTCATGTTAAGATGGAATTTAAATCTAACTTCTTGTTCTTACCTGCCACAGTAGTGCTAAGAGGTAGGGCTGCCTCTGCGGTATGGTACGGGTGGACAGCGATCTGAGTCATGGACGGCACAGGAACTCCAGGGAAAGTGACAGCGGTCGCTGCCATAGGAGGATGAGGGCCAGTGGCCACAGAGAATGGGTACTGAGCACCAATAAAAGCAGGGTGCATTCCCTGAGAAGACAAACAGATGCTCTTAAAACCGCTTGGATACGCCGTCCTTGAGTCATATACCTGCCGTCAAAAAATTAAAAGCCAAAAAATTAAGTTAATCCAAGGGAATAGTTGTAAAGATCATCATACACATATAAACAAACTGGTAGGAGTCTCTCTCCATTTATATTCTGCCAGGATTGTTGCGCTATGCATCACTGACTGCCAAGTAAGAGTCTGCATTAGTGTTTAAGTTTAGTATTTATCATCTTCAGTTAAATGCAGACAAATAATATTACAGACTGAAATAAAAATTCTAAGCACAAATAATTGAAACTCATAAATCATATCACAAGGAAAGAAAGAGAGCTCATACTTGTGGGTAGGCCGTCCCAGACACAGGGAAGACAGGACGGGGAATGTGCTGAAGGGGGTGGCCCAGGTACTGGGGGGTGCAGACGGTAGGCAGATGGGTTTGGATGGTGGTGTAGGGATGCAGGCCTTGCGTGTGTCCCATGGCTGAGCCCGGCAGTGCGTGTGACTGGTAGATGGTGGAGCCAACAGAAATGACAGGTACTACGGCAGCTGCCGTCACTGTTGTAGTTACAGATGCAACACCTGATGGATCCAAGGCTCCCGTGTTATCCAGAATACCACAACTTCCCTCGGGTGGCGTTCTCCCTGCTCCACCATTGGCCCCACAGCGGCCGGACCCCTCTCGCTGGGCCCCAGAGCCTCCACCCACTGTTTGCTCG
>NW_015511606.1:0-484 GCF_001515645.1 Sinocyclocheilus grahami | reverse complement strand
GCCACGATAAACAGAAGAGACTTCTTTAAAACACAAAAAAAAAATCTTACTGATCCCAAACTTTTGAACAGCAGTGTATATCCATCCGCCCATAGCTATAGACCACTCCATTTATCTACCCATATCTAGCCATTCATATCTATCCATATAAATCAATATCTGTCTATCTATCCATATAACCATCACAATCCACCCATATCTATCTACTTATCCATACATTTTTAATATACTGAAGTTCAGTATTATAGTACACTTTCACTCTGAATTTATACTCTGAAGCCAGGTTTATGAATTTTAAAGTTTACATTTGCATTTCAAGGGGATAGTCATAAATCATATTGACGTTTGTGGTCCCTGCAGATTACGTAATCATCTCTCACCTGTAATCCAGGATACATGTGAGGAATAAGTCCTTGACAGCCAGTTTGGAGACACAAAATTATGCAGGCCGAGGGCATACAGGCCAATTTCAAAGGCACATAGA
>NW_015511605.1:8601-9960 GCF_001515645.1 Sinocyclocheilus grahami | reverse complement strand
TTTTTTTTTTTTTTTACAATGTAGATTAAATTTATGTTGAAATAAAGAAATGTCAACATAAGAACTGTAGCGTGGCTGTACGTTCGGCCGGATTAATAACGTACTGCTTACTATTCCTAGTAGGGGCGGTATGGTAAACGAACATATTCCATAAAACAGGAACGCAGCAATGAAAGCGGGCGCGCATATATGACAGAGCAAACTGACTCACACAATTCACATGAAGAAGTACAACATGACGAGATACAGTAATGACATACATGTAAAACTGGCAGCGCTGGGCTCATTGTCACGCGTGCTAATCTCATGAATATGTATATGATATTATCTGAATGATATATCTCTCTCCCGAACAAACACCAGCACGAGTTCACAGAGTTACGTCGGTCTTCTACTTAATATTTCGTTATTTTAAAACATACCAAATGTGATGCCTAAGGAGACACCGATGGAATCTTACCATTTACATGTTGGCCAGTGTCACTGATATTGAAAACTCTTCGTTTGTGCGCGTCAAATGACCTTTTTTTTCAAATTGTGAAAGTGGATCAAGAAAATCCCAGCCGCAGCTGCAGTAGTAGGCCAGAGAACCTGAGAACACATTCATACTATCATCACTCTACACCTTCAACATAAAAACACATCAAACACATGCATTAGAACACTCACACAGAGAGGAACCTTTCCAGTGCGCGATGTCTGAGTCACAACCTACCTCTTGGGTTACGATACGGACGTTGTACTTTTCATTTTCAATGATTATGGTTTCCTTGCTGTCGACCTGCCCCTGGTTCTGTTGCAAGCCCGTGACTGTATGTCTATGAACAGCAGCCAATCGGCACGGCAACCCAACCCCCTGTGTGAGGAGCTCTCCTCAACTCCTATGCTCCACTTTAACCCAAAATATATGTATATATTTCATAAAACGCTCAAATGTACGTTTACCATAACATTTGGCGTCTTATTAATACTATTTCCCCACTCACTTGCAAGAAACTGTGCTCTTGTAACGAGCTGACATTTGTGATCTTTTCCTTGTAATCCTCTTCTGAAATAAACCCAAGCATTTAACCCCAACCTGGAAACACTCGGAACCGTATGGAATTACGCGATTTTATTCAAGTTCAGCGCTCTTGCTCATTCAAGATGGAGTCTGCCGTGTGCTGGCACAGGCCACAAAGTGTTAAATTTCGATTTGAAGTAGGACTTTATATATTCAAGAAGTTGTGACTCGTCTTTCAAAGACGCTTTTTACATTAGAGTTGATCTGCGCGTGAAGACATACGCGTGCGTTCAGCAGTGCTGCGCAGTCAACGATGGCGTGGTAGATGTATTTATATATACTGAGAGGATTTTGTG
>NW_015511605.1:0-1223 GCF_001515645.1 Sinocyclocheilus grahami | reverse complement strand
ACTTTACACATTTGCATCAATCATGATATATTTTCTGAGATTCTGTGTCGATGACGTGAACTTTCAATGCTCAACACGGCCGAACAAGGCTGACAAGAAAGCTGACCAGAGCAAGTCAATGGTGTGAGTCAATGGAAATGCCTATTGATATGTCTAATCACTCTTATTTGGACGTGCACTTTGCTCTCTCTCAGATCTCAGCTGACCTGGTTCGCCTGAGCTCGGCCCATCTCCAATGTCTGCTCTACAGGCCAGAGCAAAGGGCAGGACAAGACGAAGGTGTCTCGGTAACAGTCTGCCCTGCGGGATGATCTGTTCAACCCCTCTTTTGTAGACAAAAGCCAGAGGTCTCAGTTTGGCCTCTGTACAAAGACACTGTGCTACTCTTGGCAGAACTATAAACATCCTTTCCATTATGTGGGACACTTGCCGTTGGTTAAGGAAGGACTGGAATAAACAACACCAAGATGTTCTTCCTCTCCTAAATCTCATATGTCCAATTAATTAGTTTATTAAGGTGGGGGGAAAAGTGTGCGCCTCCTTTTGGCTGTTTCCAGACAGGTTTAATGTGCACTTAAGGCTGAACAATGGACTGCTCATTCATATGCAAAAGCGAGGTATACGGAGCAAGCCAGTTTTTGTGGGCAATGACTCAGACACCGATTGAGGGGCAGTGGGGCATGACGAGAGGCCCTCCCCGTATCTGCCCGTTGCAGCTCTCTCTGCTCCGAAAATAAGAAAGGGCTGGTCTCCACACAGTGGGATGGAGTGGGGGGAGAGGACAAAGAGCACAGCCGTGAAATGGCGCTTGTAAAAGACTGGCACCAGCCCCCTCATTGAGATGTCAATCTGAATCGTGGTTCCGTGGGATGAGGCCTGTCATATAGCTGTTGATGAGACAGTAGAGGGTTTAGGGCTCCTCACTGGTGTGGGTGAACAGGGGCGGGTCACGATCTGATGCTGTTGAGAGCCTCTTCCTTCCCACCACTTAATCCAAACATGTTTCAGGCTGGTTTATACTTTTATAATTATATTTAATTTTTTGTTTGGTAAGTCGTCCTTTGTTTTAATGATAGCAGCACTCAAGCTGCATGAACGTCACAAGTTTGTGTAGAATCCCATAGTCATATTATCCAGCATGATTTGAGAATAATCATCTGACCATCTGACAGCAGAATTTTAATGTTGAAATTAATTATTTTTTAAAATTATATATATATATA
>NW_015511604.1:8838-9961 GCF_001515645.1 Sinocyclocheilus grahami | reverse complement strand
GATATTATGAGATGCACACAAAACTGATGATCGATATCGTGATTGTACCCAATAATATTTACTCAAAATATTGCGCTCTATCCATTCAAACCGTCAGTAGATTTTAAAATGAGAGCGAATGACGTGCTGATACCGATAATCACTAAATGTAATACAGTTACAGAGCTTTTGCGGGTTTTCAAAACATCTTAATTTGCCTTTAAAAGTCTTAAATCAGAGCAGAAGGTCAAATTCGTAAATCGTGGCATTAAATGTTGCATGCACTCAAAAAAAATCTGATGTTTCTGTTTTGTTTTCCAGTGCAAATATCTGAACACGCTTAAGTTGATTTTAATGCTGCGCTTATTGTCAGATATTTGTTCGTAGAGCCAGACGATGATATCAGTACATTTATAACAATATAAAGCAGTTGAGATTTAATAAATAGTATCAGTTTACGAGAGTTAATGTATGAATGCAGATAAACTTTGATATAATTATGTATGCAACTTTGTATAAAAAGCTAAGTGGTGATGTTGTTACATTTTGTGATGAAATAAGAAATCACGCAGTTGGGATTTGCTATATAGTAAGTTGGATAGTTCGAAGTTATTAATTTGTTATGTGAGAGTGTCATTCTAACAAGCCTAATTACTATTTGGTGACGTGTATTGCTGGTAAATGGTGCATATGTAAATGACGGAATATATGCACAATGATTTGAGGAATCATATAAATCATATCCGTTGAAAAGATTGTCAGATGTTGAAATGGCTCAAGCTGGTGATCTCACATCGGCTGACTATCGTGTGATTATGGGCCTGTCGCTAATTGTTGATGTAAAGCCATGCATGAGATCTGCTGCGTCTGTGTTCATGCTCAGATTTACAGCTGCTGGTCTCGTGAGGCTCTCTGCTGTGCGCCGATCCAAAATGGCGGCGCTCTGGATGCAGTTTCAGCTGGCGCTCACTGTGCTTGGCAGCTTCTTGACGTTTCTTGCTGCTTTCTGTGACGCTGAATCCACAGCAACAGCAAAAGGCTGCATATTTGCCCTCATGCAAAATCCATCAAGACGTTTTTAACTAAAATACATAGAGTTTATAATCCATAATAACTCTTCCTCCAGTGAAAAAGTGCATCTGCT
>NW_015511604.1:0-576 GCF_001515645.1 Sinocyclocheilus grahami | reverse complement strand
CTCTCTCTCTTACACACACACACACACTCTCTCTCTCTTACACACACACACACACACACAGGCTCAGGTGGGAGGGAGAATAAAGACACTCGTCTGATTTGAGACGTTCTCACTAGTTTATTTTAGTATCTTTGAGATAATATTGTAGTTTTTATAAATTTTTTACGTTTTTTCTCCCCAATATTTTCTGTTTTCATTTTTTTTTTAGTTGTTTTATTAGTTTTTTTTTGTCTTTAGGTTTCTATTATAGTTTTTATAAAGATTTAAAATTCTCTTTTTTGCATTTTCCATTTTATTTAAATTTTAGTTAAAGTTTTAGTAATTTTGTTTTTGTCATTTTTTTTTTTTTTAATTTGTCTAGGTTTCTATTAAAGTTTTTATAAATATTTTCCATTTTTATTTAAATTTTTATTGAAGTTTTAGTACTTGTGCATCTTTTGTCATTTTTTTTTTATTAGATTTTTATTTTTTTGTCTTGGTGTCTATAGTTTCTATAAATATTTTAAATAAATTTTTGTTTTAATTTTTTCTGTTTTTTTCCATTTTAGTTAAAGTTTTTGTCATTTTGTTGTGTGT
>NW_015511603.1:8785-9962 GCF_001515645.1 Sinocyclocheilus grahami | reverse complement strand
ATTTTAAGTCTATGATGAATGACTATATGATGAATAGTTTTAGTGCATACTTCATTATGTAAATTTAAATAACATTTAACATTTGCACAAACGAATGACATGCAATCATACTGTACTACAGTATAAGATTAACAATGCATTCAAATGACACCGATACATCGGGACTGATTTGAGTTTAACATTAGCTGTGCGACAGTGAATGAACAGAGTTAAGTAAATGATGATGAAAGACAGGCCAACCTCTACAGCGGCGCTCTCCAGGCAGGCGCTCAGTGGTCAGATTCCGCGGAGTCCTTCACTTCAGAGCTTCAGCGACCGTCGCCATTCCTCCTTACAAACAGACTCTCCGCTGCGGCTGTAACGAGCTTCCCGATTGGCCACAGGGCGACCAATCAAAAGCATACTGGGAACTGAAGTCAATAGTGACTCTCATTATTTACTAGCTCATTAACATTTTGCAAAATAGTTATTTCTCCGTAATTTCGTTGGCTTGTTCTTTGTTTTCATTTCTGGACTTTGGGAACTTACTCTAGATAATTTAAAGTACTTATGTATAACAATTACACAAATATATCTCTTATGTGATGGTTTTTTTTTTTTTACCATACCTTCAATTATTTTTGCTACTTAAAATTTCATGTAGATTTTAATTTACCTTTGTTCCAGATCCATCCATATGAACATAAACCTATACAACTTAAATACATTTCATGTTTAAACCTATCATAACCTGAACACCTAAAAAAACACCTTTTATTAGTTCCATAAATTACAACCATCCCTCACTTGTCATTTCCCATTTTTCCCTTAATAAAGCTTTTATTATTATTATTATTACTATTATTTTTCTAATTAGCAAGCCCAATATGTCAAGTAACACAATCTAGCTCAAAGACAGGACAGACAAATGTTGGTTCGCATCTGTATTTTAATGGGACAAAGCAAGAACACGTAATAATAGGATGAACATTATTTTAAAAATCCCTCAAAACACAAGGTCTCAATGTATTTGTAGGCACTGCCTATGTTTAATTAACATCAGTTTCTTCAAATGAAATCAACTCACATAAGGCAACACAATTGGTCTCGTCTTTTAAAACTCCAATGGGCAACAGTGCAAAATTCTGATCCATTCAGGTTTCTCGTCTTGATACTGAAAACTTCATTAAAAAAAAAA
>NW_015511603.1:0-593 GCF_001515645.1 Sinocyclocheilus grahami | reverse complement strand
ATATCGGCATCGGCCAGTGAAAAACCCATGTCGGTCGACCTCTAACTGTAACCACCACATTTTACTTGAACAACATTAACATACCTCACAAACGAGTAGCCTTTGTCTGGAAACACTCGAATTTCCATGATTTGACCAAATGGGGAAAAGGTCTGTCTCATGAGTTGTTCTTCAGAGAAAAGAGAAGCGGAACACATTACAAAAATGACTTTCCATTAGCATAACTTTGAATTCAAAAAGGTTACACAGACAGCACAAAAATAAATCCAGGTTCAGCTTGTCAAAAGCAGCAAACACTAACCTGTAAGGCCTGTAGTGACTCCGCCACAATACACAGTACAGTTGCTGGGGCTGGACTGGTTCACCACTTCATCAAACGACAAGTGCTTGGCATTTGCTGTGAAATTGATTAATGAAATGCTGATTAACTGATGGGCCTATATATTCATTTTAAAGTTCATACACAATTTAAAATTTGTCATCACTGATTTTCATTAAAAAAAAATTAAGTTATTCAAAGCTGAGGTCCATTTTGCTATAGTTGGTGTTGGTTGTCACTTGTATCCAGACACCCTGAACCAGGATTGACAATG
>NW_015511602.1:8887-9964 GCF_001515645.1 Sinocyclocheilus grahami | reverse complement strand
GTGTGTGTGTGTGTGTGTGTTCATGCATTTCATACTCATCTCTAGCAGCTTTTTTGAAAATCAGCACTGTTCCACTAAATCTCGTATATATCGTTTTTCCTTAGCTGCTATTAACCACAATATTAGGTCATATTGTTTCCTCAGAAGCTCACCCCAAAAGCTGTCGGAAGAATATTAATATGTTTCATCAAATACATATTAGCCAGACGTGTCCTGTGCTCCCAGTGCCAGCACCACTGAGACTTTCATGGGTGAATGAAAACAATCCATTTAAGACTTTCCTGTTTCAAAAACACACTAGTGCTTTTCTTTTTCACTCGCATATTTCGCCAGCTGTTTTTCTTCAGGTCTTGGCAGAATATCCGACTGTGCTAAAGAGGTCTAATCATGTATACGCTTGTTCCAGTCTGTCACAGAAACGGATTATTGTTAAGATAACCTTCCTCTGAGTAAGTCACAATTATACTCGGTGCAAACATTGAAAAGCTAGCGTTCTTTGTTGAATTACCGAGAGAATGTGTTGGCAGCTCTAATAAACTGAAGAAAGATACTTGCTATCGTACAAGGACACTTTTCTTCACTGTGTTTAATTATGTTTTAGAAGGTGTAGTTGAATGGTCATTCATTGTATATGTAGGAAGATTAATTAAAATGGCTAAAAAGTAACAACAAACATATGGTAAGATTAAACTATTATACAAACTAATCAGTTTTAGCATGCCTTTAAAACTGGATCTTGGCAAGCTATGAATGACTCATAATATCAAGTTATTTTAAAGTGATAATTCACCTAAAAATGAAACATTCTGTCAGAATTTATTCACCCTCATATAATTTCCAAACCTGTATGAATTCCTTACTGCTGTGGAACATAAGTTATTTTAAATTATATATATATTTAATTGCTAACTTCTTGAAACTGTGTAATTGGGCAATATTTTAATCATCATCTAAAAATAGGAGTATTTATTCTGCACAGGAAAATATGGATGTTGATTTGGTTGATTAGATCAACCTTAATGCACTAATACACAAACATTTATGTTAATAAGTAATAAGACAACACACTAATTTGGT
>NW_015511602.1:0-1268 GCF_001515645.1 Sinocyclocheilus grahami | reverse complement strand
ATATCAACATCTTCAAATCAATAGTTTAGACCCGTTTAATTTGATTGACATTTGCAATGCTTCATGGGAATGTAGTACACTGTTTAGTACCTTTGTCTTATTTGTTTCTATAATGTAAATCATGTTTTTAAAGAAACATATACCCAACTTAACCTAATATAGCAAAAAGCAATTTAAAAAAAGCTGCAAAGAACCAATAAGGAACCTTTGTGCATTTCAAACTAGATTTTGTCAACAAATCTCCAAGAATATGCTTGGATTGCCTACAAAAAGTCAGGAAGACCCATGATGCTCCATTTGGCTCAGTTTGGATGTAAATCTTCTTGAACATAAGGTACAGTTCTCATAAATCCCCACATGAACAGTTTTCAGACTCCACAATTTCTTCGGCGTGCATTCATCCATTTTTTCCGGACAAATCCCACTCTTTCTGCCTCATCATGTCATCCATGTTTAAGAGCAGGGTTGAATAATGCAGGTGAGGTCCACAGGCCACAGAAGAATGCCTATAATTGGTCTGGATGAAGATAATTGAATCCTCTCTAGGCAGGAATAGAGTAGAGTCACAAACGCTGCTTTCACCTGACCTCCCTGACACTTCAAAGTATCATTACCCCGCTCTCCCGTAGCCCCGCTCCTCTCACACTCCTCTACATTAAAAAAGACCGTGTGATGAGATACTTTTAACGGGTCGCCGTGTCACCTGGTCTTTTGTATGTGAGCGCGTGTGTGAGTCCTTGTGGAATGTGATGCAGTGGCATTACTGCAGGGGCTGCTGGGTAATGGAGGGTAATGATTCTGAATGGTTTGGAGCATTGTTGAATGGGTGATTGAGATGAAGGGTCAAGTCACTCCTGCAGAGGCTCTCGCAGCAGAAAGATCTTTTTGAGACAATTACCTGCTGGAGAAGTCCTTGCCATTCAGTGCGAAGCCCAAGAGACTGTCTACAGTAATGCAGCACAATGTGACCAAAACCACTCTGATAGACGTGATCCGCTAATCAGAGGATTATTTCAAATCTAGAGAGCATATGATGAGGTTTTGGGAAGTTTTTTATTTTGTTTTGTTGACTGGGATTTTTTTGTTGTTGTTTTGGAAGCAAAACTAAGATTCTATCATGTGTGTAGTAGTTGAGCGATTCCTGTAGTGTCGGGGAGAAGCTAATTACAAGTTACACTACACAAGTAACAACACTAATTAACCACATTTTCAATAGTGTGACATAGGGCTGGGCAAAAAAATCGAATGCGATTTTCATGCGAATCTCG
>NW_015511601.1:8648-9964 GCF_001515645.1 Sinocyclocheilus grahami | reverse complement strand
CATTAGCGCTCAGTGTTTTTTTTGCTAGTCCCCCTCCATCAGGAAATGCATCAGAGCCGTGTCTGTCTAATCTTGGTACTTCCTTTATACAGTAATATTAGCGGTAAATAAATTAAGTTTGCATTTAATTAATTTAAGGGTGCATAATATTATTTGATTGAAGTGTGTTATGAATTATTACATTGGGAGCTCGGTGGGAGTTTGATTGGACAAAACTCTGAATGTGGCTAATGATTCAGTGAGGAGATAAACAGCTGAAATAGCTCCATGTCAAATGAGAGATTAGTATACAAGACCAAATGCACGGGGCACAGAGCACCCTTTGTCTCACCCCCTATCGGAGAGCGTCAAAAGCGTATAAATATTTCAGAATGAGGTGTGTGCACGGGCGAAACTCCCCCATCAGGCATCTGCTCTGGGTTCTCAGAGGGAGACAGGTGCAGATGCATGAAAGAGGATTTCATTTCTAAAATAGCATTTAGCATTTTCCTTCTTCTGGAGATCCCTGTCTGTGAGAAATTCTTGTGTAATCATACACCATGCTTTAAGAAAACTTTCAAAGTTGATCCTCTGAGACATATGGTGGCTTATCCAAAGGAGAGGATAGCAGGAAAGGGGGTGAAGAGGGATTTATACATTCAGACAAAGAAAAAAGGACACAGAACGTAGTTGAATCTGAAGTATGGAAACATGGAAAACAGTTTATCGAGCAAAATGGAGTCCAAAAGTCTGAAAGTGTTTGTATTTTGGCTGTCCTTTCTAATTTAATATGAAATGTACAT
The DNA here is from genome assembly GCF_001515645.1 of Sinocyclocheilus grahami. NCBI lineage: Eukaryota > Metazoa > Chordata > Actinopteri > Cypriniformes > Cyprinidae > Sinocyclocheilus > Sinocyclocheilus grahami. The sequence goes on along the minus strand of NW_015511601.1, from coordinate 9,182 downwards.
GGATTTCCTAGTATTAGTTTGTTTCCCTTTTATACTTTAATGGCTGCAGGAACTCCACAAGTTTTTGTAAAACCTTTTGTAAAACCATGTTATCCAGCATGTTTTTCTAGGTCTTCAGTGGAGCAGGTCACCTCGTGGGGCCACCATGTTGAGATCACATGATCTTCTGAATCTGTGTTATTTTGGGATCTTTGAGATACTATTACAATTTTTGATACAGATAATATAACAATATTTTGATTTAGAATTTATTTATATATTTTCTGTTTTTAATTTTAATTTTAGGAAAAGTTTTAGTAATTTTGTCATTTAAAACAAAAAACGTGTATAGTTTCTAATCATTTTATTCATTTTTATTTTTAACTATTTTAGTACATCAAGTAAACCCAGTGAAAATGTTACATTGGTAACTAGTTGAAATAAAACAAGTTTACGGAAATTGTATTTTATTTCAGTACAAAAATGCATAACATTTATTTTATGAAAATGTTATTTGTGACCCTGGACCACAAAACCAGTCATAAGGGTAAATTT
>NW_015511601.1:0-986 GCF_001515645.1 Sinocyclocheilus grahami | reverse complement strand
AATCCAACGCTTGCGTTTCTAATAAAAAGCTCATGTTTTGAATAGAACGCGTCAGTTAGTGCAGAACGTGAGAACTGAAACTCTGCGCACCTACAATCACCTATTACACGCGGGACAGACGCGGACCGGTTCAGGGAACTCGTGCGTTGTTTTCTACGTGTCTAAAAGTAGTTCACAACTTTCTGATCGCTTCCGATAACCCGTGACTTGCTTGTCCTTATCTGCCCGCTCGGTATACAGTTATTAATGCTTAAAACGCCGAGATGTGACGCCTGTGTGTATCTCTCGCGTCTTTGACACGTCCTGTATATGGATACAGTACAAGCCGTAGTGCTTTTTTCTTCTTCTTTGATGTCATTCTAGGTCATGTAAATATTCGTGTAAAATGAAAGAGAGTTTGACTTTGGAGCTTTTATGAAAGCTTTAAATACCCATAACGTGATCGGGCACTAACAGGTGTAAGCCACGAGAGTTCAAAGTGAAAGCACTAGGCTAGTGAAGTATGTACTGAGTGTGTGTGTGTGTGTGTGTGTGTGTGTAATAATACTGGATGATGAATGCATACATTATATATAACATATATAATAACTGAATGGCTGCAACTGACTTGTATAGGAATTTAGTTTTTTTGTGGCACCTCAATTTTATTGTGATATGTTTGTGTTATGTAAATATATAATCAAGTAATAAATAATGCCAGTACTTTATGACAGGGTTTATCATAGATATATATACATATACAGTATATATACATATCTATGGGGTTTATAGTCCATTTTGTTTAGTTTATTTTACTCTTGCTATGGTTTCCTGCACACGCAAACGCAATTTTTGTATTTAGCTCAGGCTTAAAACTTTTTTGTTTTGTTTTTGTTAATGAAACTTTTATTATTAAATATTTATTATTAGTATTTATAACAATAGCACCTTTTAGACCCTGCAGTGTTTTGTTTTGGTTTCCCGAGGGCATTAAATCTTAATTGGTC
>NW_015511600.1:9341-9968 GCF_001515645.1 Sinocyclocheilus grahami | reverse complement strand
TGAAACAATCACCATATTGATCAGTCTATTGATTATCGTTATAATCATGCATCATATTTTCAAGTAAAATATCACAACACATTCCCCCCTCTGAGACTTGATCAAGTCTCACTTCTAAACCCTTTACCCAGAGTGCAACACCATAAGTCCACCTCTACCTTCCATTCATCTATGAACCAATAATGGTCCCCCAACAAATGGCTTCTTCATGATGTTGCACTCCGGAGGAAGTCACATTCAAACATCTCTCCTCACGGTTGACTAGAGAAGAGTAAAAGTCTCTGCCTCCCTACCTATACATTCTTGGGGGTCAATAAACAATGAATCAAAAACAATGTGTATTAAAGCATGTGCATGGAATGTCTTAGCCTTGCCCATGGTTGTCATGATTATGTAGAGTACATGAATGATTAGTCAAATGATAAAACTTATCAAAGTTTTCTTATCCCACGGTGCCAGAGGAACTCCAGGCATTCCCGGTAGCCTGGAACGCTATCTGGTGATGCTGTCCATCGCTGCCAGAGGAGCTTTCAGGCAAATCTCTTTGCCCTCCAGCGCTATCTACTCCAACAACACTTGATGCTTATGTAGCAAATTAGCTCAAAAGGGAAATGTATATAAATAATT
>NW_015511600.1:4837-6016 GCF_001515645.1 Sinocyclocheilus grahami | reverse complement strand
GTTGTAGTGCAGAAAAGTCTTCTCATTCTTGCTGGAATAATACTCAGAGGCAGAGTTTCAGAAGTCACAATGAGACTTTAGTGGACAAGACAATGAAGCCAAGATGCCAGCTGACCATCTGAACTGATCTCGTTCCAAGCTTCCATTCTTATACAGTTTCGTTATAAGTCACTGTCCAATAAGCTTATAGGTCACCTTTTTTATGTTATTCCCCTTGCTTTCCACAATTTTTTTATTGGCTCTATCGATTCTTCTTTAATTGGGTGATTTTACCCACGGGTCTGTTTTTAATTTTTAATTTTCTGTTTTCCCACTGGTCTGTTTTTACTTTTTTATTTAACCCTCTCCAGGTGCCCAGAGGCATATTACCGTACATATGAGCTGTCAAAGTGTTAATAATCTTTGTGGGCAGTGTACACATTATTCATTCTCGAATCCTTCATACACAATCTCAGTCACATAGGCCGTGAGGCCTTTAAAGTGCATCTGACTTTTATGATATCAAAACAATGTTATAAAGTGTGTTATAATGTATCTCTCTCATAATGACAAAATGCATTATTTGTAGTTTGTCACTTTTTTTTACGTGAGTTTTTCAGCTTTTTTCAAATTATGTCCATGCTAGGTTGACGGACTTATCACTACGTAATAATCATATAGGAGAGGAAGGAGCTCGTCTGATTGGCTCGGCTCTGTCCACTGTACACTCTGCCAACAAAAACCTCCTGTCCCTCAACCTAGCCTTTAATAGTATTGGTGATGCAGGTGCAATTCACATTTCTCAGGTGTGTAAAATTTAACTCTGTCCATCTGAAGGCATTCAGACAGTTTCTAATGATGTCATGACTGCATATACTTAAAACCGAGTTTTTAATACCACCCATCCCTCTTTTAAAGGGTCTGCGTCTCAACCGTTCATTGCTGTGTCTGTCATTATCCTACAATCAAATAGGGGATAATGGAGCAGCTCATTTGGCTGAGGTATACATATATACTCCTATTAACAACTTCATTTTATCGGCCTTACTCTGCCTAACTTGACACATTAAACATGTTTATTTCCATGCATCTTTTTCTAATATCCTTATTTAGGTGCTTGGCCCCTTTGCTCTGACACATGAGGAGATAGTTGAAAGGAGGAAGCTGTTAATTAAAGGTGAAGAATCAACAATGGTCCAG
>NW_015511600.1:0-1006 GCF_001515645.1 Sinocyclocheilus grahami | reverse complement strand
CAATTGGTGGCTGACTAAATACTTTTTTGCCCCACTGTAAGTACCAGAATAGATACACTAGTTTTAAGAAAACTATAATTATGTATTCATGATATAATAGAAGAGGAGGGGACTGGAAATCAACTCAACTTTCTTTTCTGATAATGCAGGAAATAAATTGTCTGAGCAGTCACTCAAGGTGTTCCTCTCATCTCTGGAAGGCCAGGGTGAAGGTGGACTTCTGCGTCTTTCTCTCAATGTGAGTATCATCATTCTTTTTCCAATCCTTTTTAAAGAGCTTGTTTTGATTTCAACTATGTTTTTCAGAGGAATCAGTTTCCCTCAGATTGTGACACCTTCCTGAAGATACAAGAAATGATGTCCCTCAGGGACCCTCTTAAGAAAAACCTCTCTGGTCAGGTGGAGGATGAACACGGTGAACCCAAGACCACCAATGAAGCCTAACAGAATGACAAGAAGGGTTTAATATTTGCAATTTATATGAAAGATTAATATATGCATTTACTGCCTCAACTCAACCATATCAATAGTTGATGCTTTCATTGTTTGTGTAACTTTTTTATCTTTGCTGTATTGTAATTTTATATATTCACTGATATAATACGTGGAGCAAACAGAGTTCTAGACAAAGGGTTAAATATTAGTTTTGATTTGTTTAACATGTTGGTCACTACAGTAAGTGTTATTTCACTAAGTGTTTTGATCGTTTTTTTAGTAAGCTTTTCCCTTGAAATTTTATTTAGTTGGTCTGGGCTTTTAGGGCAAACGATTGCTGAAAAACCCTGTGTTGTTTTATATGTATGTTTGTTTTTATATGTTTTATATTTGTCTATATTTCTGTTATATGCTAAAAAAATGTTTTACCAATTGGTAATTAGCTTTTTTTTTCTCAAGAATTAGATTAGTTAATATCTTAAAAATGATAATTGTACCACAAGCTACATGTTTATTAAAATAAAGCCTCAAATTCAAGTCCACATAATAAGTATGTTACTCAATTTTTCAT
>NW_015511599.1:9192-9969 GCF_001515645.1 Sinocyclocheilus grahami | reverse complement strand
TTTTTTTTCAGGAGGAATCAAACTAAAATTAGGTTACATATAGTAGTTTCTACATACTAATAGTTGAAGATTTATACAGTATTTTTTAAATATTTAAAACGACACATTTCAGCTTTAATGAGTTTGACCATTTTTACTGCTTAAATCCAGTAACTACCCTGACTTGTTTTTAATCACAAGGCTTATAAAGATCTTAAGCTTGAAAAGGTTATATGTAGATTAATATCTTCCATTGTTCCATAAATTATTCATAAAATTGATTTAATGAAGTCTTTTCAAACTTAAAGTGATTTCTGTGGAAGTAGCACCGATGCAAGATATATAAGATATATAAAACATAAAATAACTAGTTTCATTAGTTCAGATTATCATTAACTTTATAATTTTTTTACTCTTTTATTTTAGCATTTGATATTTTAGTTGAGCAGTTTTAAGATTATACAGAATATAATCTTAATTTAAGAAACAGAGTAAAGTGAGGCAAAAATGTATGTTTGTTATTTGCTTAATTAAACTTTTCACTAAAGTAAATATATAAAAATCACAAAAATCATACTTATTATTTTACTTGTCTGTGGCCATGCACAACTGTAATGCACAGAGCATCAGTCATTAATCACATTATAATACAGTTAACAAATAATAAACTTCAATTGCACAGTGTACTGGATGATACAGAGTCATTTTCAGACTTGTGTTGGTAATTTTAATTCACATTTCTTCTTTCTTGTTTGACCTGAGTGAATTTTGACTTTTATTTACACTTTATCTTCTTTT
>NW_015511599.1:7026-7809 GCF_001515645.1 Sinocyclocheilus grahami | reverse complement strand
CCCCCCCCCCCCCCCAGCAGTCCACAAGTAACATTAGCATAAGAATCACAATCAACAATGGACAGAGATATACACAACACAACTGGAAGTGCAGTGTCCCTTATCCAAGCAATTTGGTGAAGTCTCTCTGAAACCTGTGAAGTTTTGCTGTTTTTCAGCGATCAAGCAGATGTCCTTGTCCAGTGGAACTTCTACAATCTTAAACAGCTGTTCTGTTTCAGGCATTGACTGAGCCCACCTGCAGAGCCAATGGGAAATCTGCCTCACACACCTGCTTGACTTAAACTGACAACAAGCTGTAGCTGTTTAAAGGTGCAAGAGTAAAACTGTCGGTAAGTACACATTGCATATCATCCTTGCCACAGGGGGCGCTGTAGTAGGCATTAGGGTAAACTGACTTTTTCTATGGTCAGTTTTGTCTTTCAGGAAATTACTGTCTTGGTGTAGCAAGAGAATTTTGATGATCAAGTTAGACAAGGTTAGTAAAACTCTTCACATATTATTAAGTAAATAATGTGCCCTTCATGTTGGAAATATCGTAATTACAAGTTACAAACACATGAGTGAATGAGCAAAGTCTTATTTACGAGCGGAAAACTCTAGATGGAGTTTTGCCAATAAACAACATATCTGTTTATATGGAGAATTGTGATATTGGAAGGTGTGTGTCATGTAGAACAATTGTGGAAATATATATAGACAAGTTTAAATTTGCTTTATGTACACTGTAAAAAAATTATGTGAAATCTACAGGAATTTACTGTGTTTGTGCACAGGAAATTA
>NW_015511599.1:4389-5447 GCF_001515645.1 Sinocyclocheilus grahami | reverse complement strand
CTACCATTATTTATCAGAATGCCGAGACATTTAAATATTGAATCTCAGTTTGGTTTGAACTTTAAGTTGCATTAAATAATAGGTTTATAAGAAAACTTTTGTAAAGTAAGTGCACTTACAGAAACAAAATACTGTGGTAGTACTCTGGTATCAGATAGTAATGTTTGATAGCCTTTTTATATACCCTGGTAAATGTCACTGCCACTGTAAAAAAACTCCAAACCATGGTGGTAACATGGTATAAGTAATGTATGGTGGCCTACATTACAAAAAAATTACAAAATAAAAAAAATAATAATAATAATATTACCCTAATAATAATAAAACCTACAACCCTAGTTTGTAGAAGAACTTGAGCGACTCTCACAGGAGACTCATACAGTCACACTGTGCTGAAAATTCAGTAAACACTAGATACCTGATCCATGATCTCAGCTCATTATACTAGAGGATGATGGAGGTTTCCATTATCATCACACTTGATAACTGAAGCCTATTTTAAATAAGAGGAAATAACGCATCAATGTTATAATTTTGTTATATATATATATAAGAGGTAACAAACGCTTTGCGACATTAAACTCACGCTTGAGTCGCTCCTGAGACGATCGACTCTTCTCTTTACAGCTCAAACGCAGTTCTTCGTGACAGCCGATGATTTATTGTCCATTCAGCAGCTTTTATCTCGTCATCTTGACAAACTCTGATGATTTCCCAGGATCAAACTACGCTTAGAAATAAAGCAGCCAGGCAGGTTGGAAATGAACAATCGTTTGGTCTCCAGGGGCTTTGAGTCCCGCTGTGTATTTCAGACTGTTACTGTATTCAGACCGACATCCAGATGCGATTTGCACAGGCCTTGATGGAATGATGATTTACATGGTCCCGCTGAGCGTCATATGAAGGAGATGATGAGAAAAGGGTCGTTCACACTGTTAATAGAGGAGCTTTGGAAAGAGCACATTGTCGCTGGTGTTTATGGACCAGAATTCCACAATGTTATTGTTCCCTTGCATTTCCCTTGCAAAGTCATTTCAGCCCATTTCCATTAAATGAGC
>NW_015511599.1:0-444 GCF_001515645.1 Sinocyclocheilus grahami | reverse complement strand
CAAAAACAGTTCAACATGACAAGCTAATTTTCTCTCCACCGCTGACAATAAGCTGCCCATAGAGCCACATACACTGCGTGCCATCTTAATGTGCCACATCAAGTCAGAGCACAAAACCTTCCACACTGGCCCTACGCAAATGTGTTTCTTTCAAATCCCCCCACTCGCTTCTAAGCTTCATTATTCTCCCAACATCATGAAAATACAGTGAGACACTATCAACAGATTCAGGCCTCCTCTGGCTTCCTTCCACCACGTCTACATGAAATCTTTTGCCATTATATCCTTCCAAGATTGACTTACAAACACCAGTATAAGGCCCAAGACACCCGCAAGCCCATTTCCACGGTGTTTGGTGAAAGAGGTTTATAACATGGTGGAAATATTCTAGATGTGCTCTTTTGCTTTTAGAGCAGTATGATTAAATAATGATAGAGAAGAAAC
>NW_015511598.1:9769-9970 GCF_001515645.1 Sinocyclocheilus grahami | reverse complement strand
GTTTTGGACTCAATGAACCCACGAAATCTTGGTTACCTGGAGAGGTAACTGTAGTTTAAGGGACCTGATGGATTATGGTTTGTTGTCTGTTGGCTCTTTGTTTACTGTGGGTGGAGGAGGAGGAACGCGACACAGTGTCTGTGACTGAAATGGCGGCTCTACCAGAGCACGCTCACAAAATGGCGGCGACAGTGGAGCCTG
>NW_015511598.1:9419-9694 GCF_001515645.1 Sinocyclocheilus grahami | reverse complement strand
GTTCCAGTTCATTATCATGAGTCAAGTTTAGTCACAGCTGATATGCATGAGTCTAGTCACGTCACAACTGGTCGTCATGAGTCAAGTCTAGTCACAGTTGTTCTTCCTGAGTTCAGTCTAGTCGCAGCTGATCTTCCTGAGTTCAGTCAAGTCACGGTTGATCATCATGAGTCTGGTCTAGTCACAGTTGATCATTATGAGTCAAGTCAAGTTACAGTTCATTATCATGAGTCTAGTCACAGTTGATCTTCCTGAGTCGAGTCTAGTCACAGTTG
>NW_015511598.1:5853-8210 GCF_001515645.1 Sinocyclocheilus grahami | reverse complement strand
GAGGGGTATAAAGATCCCATTTCTAATAAGCAGAAAAAATCAATGGTCGGTTCTTATTCAGGACGTCCCATACTATATGCACACCTCATATCAAACCATTTTACTGCAGCATTTTGGAGATATGGGACATTATTACACTTTAAAGGGCTACAAAGACCACATTTCTAATAAGTAGAAAAAATCAATGGTAGGTTCTTATTCAGGACGTCCCATACTATATGCACTCCTCATATCAAACCATTTTACTGCAGCATTTTGGAGATATGGGACATTATTACACTTTAAAGGGCTACAAAGACCACATTTCTAATAAGTAGAAAAAAACAATAGTCGGTTCATATTCAGGACATCTCATACTATATGCACACCTCATATCAAACCCTTTTACTGCTGCATCTTTGAGATATGGGACCATGTGGCACTTTAGAGGGCTATAAAGACCCCATTTCCAATAGCTAGAAAAAAACAATGTTCAGTTCCTATAAGGGACATTCCATATTATATGCACACCTCATACGAAACCATTTTACTGCAGCGTTTTTGAGATATGGGACCATGTGGCACTTTAGAGGGCTATAAAGACCCCATTTCCAATAGCTAGAAAAAAACAATGTTCAGTTCCTATAAGGGACATTCCATACTATATGCACACCTCATACGAAACCATTTTACTGCAGCGTTTTTGAGATATGGGACATTATTCTACTTCAGAGGCCTATAAAGACCCCATTTCTAATAAGTAGAAAAAGTCAACGGTCAATTCTTATAAGGGACATCCCATACTATATGCACACCTCATATCAAACCATTTTACTGCAGCATTTTGGAGATATGGGACATTATTACACTTGTTGTGCTGGTGTTTCTTGGATTAGTCCGAGCTGACCAGAACTATAGGCGATGAAACGTAAGTACTGCGTTCACTTTGTACATGTTTTAATGGCCGCTCCTTCAGCATTTATGCTAACCCTTTCCTCTCTGGTGTATTGATTTAAAAAACAAGCTCAGAAGTCAGCCCCGTTACAATTACACTTTAAAGGGCTACAAAGACCACATTTCTAATAAGTAGAAAAAAACAATGGTCAGTTCTTATACGGGACGTCCCATACTATATGCACACCTCCTATAAAAACATTTTACTGCATCGTTTTCGAGATATGACAGATTTTTACACCCCATTTCTAATAAGTAGGGGAAAAAAACAATGATCAGTTGGGATGTCCCATACTATATGCACACCTTATTTAAAAACATTTTACTATAGCATTTTCCAGAAATGTTCATTTATTGTGTTTCAGAGGCCTATAAAGACCCCATTGCTAATAAATAGAAGAAACCAATGATCAGTTAGTACATGGGACATCCCATATGCACACCTTATATAGAACTATTTTACTGCAGCGTTTTCGAGATATGGGTCATTATTACACGTTAGAATCCAACTAAGACCCCATTTTTGATAACTAAAGAAAAGCAATGATCAGTTTATATATGGGATGTCCCATGCTATATACATACCTCATATGAAACAGCTTGCTGCAGCATTTTAAAGATATATATAATATTATTACACTTTAGAGGGCTATAAAGACTACATTTTGGATAAGTAGAAGTAATGAATGGGAATTTTGCTGAGGCATTTTAGAAAAATGTACCATTATTTCACTTCAGAGTTAGAAAAATTTACCATTATTTTACTTCAGAGACTTATAGAGAGGTGTAACCTTCTAAATAAAAAAAGTTGATTCTTATAAGTCATTTACTGTCTTCTATACATACATCAAAGGAAAACATTTTACTGTATCATTTTTAAGGAGCATGCTATTATTTCACTTATAGAGTCATAAAACTGTAAAATTAAGCATTCTAATAAGTAAAAAATCAACAATCAATTCTTATAAGGGACCTCCTATACCATGTGCACCGATCAGGAATAACATCATGACCACTGACAGGTGAAGTGAATAACACTGATCCTCTCTTCATCACGGCACCTGTTAGTTTGTGAGATATATTAGGCAGCAAGTGAACATTTTGTCCTCAAAGTTGATGTGTTAGAAGCAGGAACAATGGGCAAGCTACGGATTTGACAAGGGCCACATTGTGATTGCTAGATGACTGGGTCAGAGCATCTCCAAAACTGCAGCTCTTGTGGGGTGTTCCTTCCTAGTCTGTAGGGGTCAGTGTCTATCAAATGTGGTCCAAGGAAGGAAAAGTGGTGAACCGGCGACAGGCTCATTGATGCACGTGGGGAGCGAAGGCTGGCCCGTGTGGTCCGATCCAACAGACGAGCTACTGTATCTCAAATTGCTCAAGAAGTTAATATTGATTTTGATGGAAAGGTGTCAGAATACACA
>NW_015511598.1:4151-5688 GCF_001515645.1 Sinocyclocheilus grahami | reverse complement strand
ATGAATCATGCTTTCTTTTACATCACGTGGATGGCCGGGTGTGTGTGCATCGCTTTCCTGGGGAACACATGGCACCGGGGTGCACTATGGAAAAAAGCCAGTGGAGGCAGTGTGATGCTTTGGGCAATGTCCTGCTGGGAAACTTTGTGTCCTGCCATCCATGTGGATGTTACTTTGACAGGATTTTCAGGACTTTCAGCAGGATAATGCGCCCTGCAACAAAGCAAAAATGTTTCAGGAATGGTTTGAGCACAACAACGAGTTTAAGGTGTTGACTTGGCCTCCAAATTTCCCAGATCTCAATCCAATCGAGCATCTGTGGGATGTGCTGAACAAACAAGTCCGATCCATGGAGGCCCCACCTGACAACTTACAGGACTTAAAGGATCTGCTGCTAACATCGTGGTACCAGATACCACAGCACACCTTCCAGGTCTAGTGGAGTCCATGCCTCAATGGGTCAGGGCTGTTTTGGCAGCAAAAGCGGGACCAACACAATATTAGGAGGGTGGTCATAGTGTTATGCCTGATCAGTGTATAAAGACATTTTATCGTAGCAATTTGGAGTTCAAAGTCAAGAAAATTCTCAGAAACTCCAGTTTTGAGAACTATAGAAATATTATTCCAAATAAGTTTAAAGAAAAGGCTATTTCTTCCAAAGTTCCTCCTTCTTTTTCAGCACACCTAATGTGAATTATGTGTGCTGTGGCAGTTTGAAGTAGCATGCATTCATACACAACAAAACACTCAAAGACGTTTTAATATTTCCTCATTTTTGCAACCTATATAAATGTTTTTTAAAATAAGTAGAACAAAGTACTTTTCTTGCAAAGTACCTCCTACTCTGTCAGCACAGCTAATCAGAAGTATGTGTACTGTGGCAGTTAGAAGTTGCATACATCCAAATAAAAAAAAGTATTAAAAAAAAGACACTATTGTTTCTCCAGTTTTGAGGCTTATAGAATCGTCAGTTTAAATCATAGATAAAAAATAATGGCCTTTGCATGCAAGGCACTTCCTACTCTATAAGCAAATATGAAGTCACACACACTTCAGAACTGTCACCTCACACACTGTCTGAAAACCTCATATGGAGTCTTTACTCTGTGAAAGTTTAGAGTATCATAGCGTATGCCCAGTCTTGCTTCTGGAGATCTCACTAAAAGTTCAGCTACAAACCTAATCTAATTAAGAGTCAGGAACAATAGATAGTTACAGATAGGTTTGCTGGAGCAGGACAGACACAGAACTCTGGAAGAAGGTAGATCTCCTGAAACAGGATTGGGTATCCCTCATATTTTATGTGCCTTTTAAAAATAGTCAGTGTTTCTACTTATGTGGTTAAATAGTGTTTTGTTGTATTAGGATACATGTTACTCCAAACTGCCACTGTACACAGACTTTATTTTAGCTGTGCTGATAGGAGTAGGAGGTGCCTTGCATGAAATGGCCATTGTTTTTCTCTACTTATATAAGATGACATTTCTATTCATCTCAAAATTGGAGAAATTAGGCAAGGTCTCAGAATTTTCTTGAC
>NW_015511598.1:1704-3838 GCF_001515645.1 Sinocyclocheilus grahami | reverse complement strand
ATCAGCTTTTTCTACTTATTAGAAATGGGGTCTTTATAGGCCTCCGAAGTAGAATAATGTCCCATATCTAAAAAATGCTACAGTAAAATGGTTTCATATGAGGTGTGCATATAGTATGGGACATCCCGTACAAAAACTGACTATTGTTTTTTTGTACTTATTAGAAATTGGGTCTTTATAGGCCTCTAAAGCACCATGTAGTCCCATATCTCAAAAACGCTGCAGTAAATGGATTGATATGAGGTGTGCATATAGTATGGGACGTCCCATATAAGAACTGACTATTCATTTATTCTACTTATTAGAAATGGGGTCTTTATAGGCCTCCGAAGTAGAATAATGTCCCATATCTAAAAAATGCTACAGTAAAATGGTTTCATATGAGGTGTGCATATAGTATGGGACATCCCGTATAAGAACTGACCATTGTTATTTTCTACTTATTAGAAATTGGGTCTTTATATCGCTCTAAAGCAACATATAGTCCCATTTCTAAAAAATGCTGCAGTAAATTGGTTTCATATGAGGTGTGCATGGGACATCCCGTACAAAAACTGACTATTGTTTTTTTGTACTTATTAGAAATTGGGTCTTTATAGGCCTCTAAAGCACCATGTAGTCCCATATCGCAAAAACGCTGCAGTAAATGGATTGATATGAGGTGTGCATATAGTATGGGACGTCCCATATAAGAACTGACCATCAGCTTTTCCTACTTAATAGACATGGGGTCTTTATAGCCATCTAAAGTGTAATAATGTGTCATATCGTGAAAATGCTGCAGTAAAATGTTTTTATATGAGGTGAGCATATAGTATGGGACGTCCCTTATAGGAACTGACCATTGTTTTTTTTCTACTTATTAGAAATAGGGTCTTTATAGCCTTCTAAAGCGCCATATGGTCTCATATCTAAAAAATGCTGAAGTAAAAAGTTTCGATATGAGATGTGCATATAGTATGGGCTGTCCCATATAAGAAATAACCATTAGCTTTTTCTACTTATTAGAAATGGGGTCTTTATAGCCCTCTAATGTGTAATAATGTGTCATATATTGAAAATGCTATAGTATAATGGTTTCATATGAGGTCTGCATATAGTATGGGACGTCCCGTATAAGAACTGACCATTGGTTTTTTCTACTTATAAGAAATGGGGTCTTTATAGCCCTCTAAAGCACCATATAGTCCCATATCTCAAAAACACTGAAGTAAAATGGTTTCATATCAAATAAGGTGTGCATATAGTATGGGGCGTCCCGTATAAGCACTAAACATTGTTTTTTTCTGCTTATAAGAAATGGGGTCTTTATAGCCCTCTAAAGCACCATATTGTCCCATATCTACAAAAACGCTGCTGTAAAATGTTTCGATATGAGGTGTGCATATAGTATGGGATGTCCTGTATAAGAACTAACCATTTGCTTTTTCTGCTTATTAGAAATAGGGTCTTTATAGGCCTCTGAAATAGAATATTGTCCCAAATCTCAAAAATGCTGCAGTAAAATGGCTTCGTATGAGGTGTGCATATAGTATGGGACGTCCCGTATAAGAACTGACTATTCATTTATTCTACTTATTAGAAATGGGGTCTTTATAGCCCTCTAAAGCACCATATATTCCCATAGCTCAAAAATGCTGCAGTAAAATGTTTTTATATAAGCTGTGCATATAATATGGAATGTCCCTTGAAGGAACTGATGATTCATTTATTCTACTTATTGGAAATGGGGTCTTTATAGCCCTGTAAAGTGCCATATGGTCCCATATCTCACAAATGCTGCAGTAAAATGGTTTCGTATGAGGTGTGCACATAATATGGAATGTCCCTTATAGGAACTGACCATTGTTTTTTTCTACTCATTAGAAATGTGGTCTTTATAGCCCTTTAAAGTGTCATATTGTCCCATATCTCCAAAATGCTGCGGTACAATGGTTTGATATGAGGTGTGCATATAGTATGGATGTCCCTTATAAGAACTGACCATTGTTTTATTTTACTTATTAGAAATGGGATCTTTATACCCCTCTAAAGTGTGATAATGTCCCTTATCTTAAAAACGCTGCAGTAAAATGGTTTTATATGAGGAGTGCATATAGTATGGGATGTCCCTTATAAGAATTGACCATTGTTT
>NW_015511598.1:0-1092 GCF_001515645.1 Sinocyclocheilus grahami | reverse complement strand
TGCTTATTAGAAATGGGATCTTTATACCCCACTAAAGTGTGATAATGTCCCTTATCTCCATAAGCTGCCGTAAAATGGTTTGATATGAGGTGTGCATATAGTATGGGACGTCCCTTATAAGAACCGACCATTGTTTTTTTTCTACTTATTAGAAATGGGATCTTTATACCCCTCTAAAGTGTAATAATGTCCCTTATCTTAAAAATGCTACAATAAAATGGTTTGATATGAGGTGTGCATATAGTATGGGATGTCCCTTATAAGAATTGACCATTGTTTTTTTCTATTTATTAGAAATAGGATCTTTATACTCTTCTAAAGTGTGATAATGTCCCTTATCTTAAAAATGCTGCTGTAAAATGGTTTGATATGAGGTGTGCATATAGTATGGGACATCCCTTATAAGAACCGACCTTTTTTTTTTCTACTTATTAGAAATGGGATCTTTATACTCCTCTAAAGTGTGATAATGTCACTTATCTTAAAAACGCTGCAGTAAAATGGTTTGATATGAGGTGTGCATATAGTATGGGATAGTCCTTTATAAGAACTGACCATTGTTTTTTTCTACTTATTAAAAATGGGATCTTTATACCCCTCTAAAGTGTGATAATGTCCCTTATCTCCAAAATGCTGCAGTAAAATGGTTTGATATGAGGTGTGGATATAGTATGAGATGTCCTTTATAAGAACTGACCGTTCTTTTCTTCTGCTTATTAGAAATTAGGTCTTTATAGCCTTCTAAAGTGTAATATTATCCTTTGAAAATATAGTTATACAGAACAGTCAAAGACAACAATAAATTACACGAATATTAAAGCAGATGGGCAAAAAAATAAAAAAAAATGTCATCATATTTCAATTCTGGGCGCGTTCCCTGTGTTGTTCCTGCTATTACCGTAATTATAGTAATACACGCACATAATTTCACTCGCAGCTAGCTAGACCGTGTTTTTCCCCCCCAACTGTTAGATGAAATTTATGCCCCTGAGCACAATGTGTTCAGCAGGTTAGCCATGCTGGCTACTGCTGCTTGCTATTGCTTCCTCTTCTTCTTTTTCTGTTTATTGGCGGTTGGCAGACTAGCTTATT
>NW_015511597.1:9520-9971 GCF_001515645.1 Sinocyclocheilus grahami | reverse complement strand
ATACATCAGAATAACAAGAACAACAGTAGAGCATTAAATTATCATAGCATTTATCAAGTCAGTGAGCCAGTGAAGTGACAGTCTAAATGTTTTATCTGCATGTTTCCTTAATCTTATCAGTGCCCCTGTAACCTGTTCCCTGTTCCCTGTTCTTTTATCCTACCTTTTTAAGGTCCACAGTCTTTCTGCCTGAGCTTGCAGGACTCTTTACAGTCTTTCACTCTTTTTCCTATCAACCCCTTTTTTTAAAGATCTTATTTGAAGCAATCTTATTTTGGCTCAATATTATATTTTCATTTGAAGTTATCAACTGTTTTTATTCATTTTGGCTATTCTACATCTATCTTTGTGAGCATCACTCATTTGCTACCAGCATTCCTTTCAAATATGAGCTATTGAAAACATCATATGTGACCCTGAACCACAAAACCAGTCATAAGGGTAAATTTTT
>NW_015511597.1:7179-8519 GCF_001515645.1 Sinocyclocheilus grahami | reverse complement strand
CTCTCTCTCTCTCTCACACACACACACACACACACATACAGACACTGCAAATAATCATAAAACAGAGCACATGCATCATATTACATATGATACAGATAAATAAGCACTGTTTAGATCGAAATTTACAAGAACCAGTCGATATTTTTCACATGTGTAACTGAGTCGGCTCATGGGTGTGTTTTCCTGCCAACGACAGCATGTCTGTAAACCGTGACCTCCTCAAAGAGAATGCTGGCATCATTTTAGCTAGTATGAAGTCAACATTTGTCAACATTAGCCTAAGTAAACACAACACAGCTATAGTAATAACTGTTTTGACTATAAAACCACACAGCCTAAAACGCTCTCACAGCTCACAGAGCCATTATTTCAGGACTAGTTTTAATACATTTTCTTCTGATGAACTGTGACTGAAACATTTCCACAAAAACCTATGGGTGGATTTTCTTTCATTCAGATTCAATCTTATGAATTTGCTCATTGGAATTGACATTGAGTCATGGATAAATTGCTTTTTACAATTTAATTGATGGATGGGACTCATAAGCCCAGGCAGAGATCATGTCTGGACGTGCCCACTCCATTTAACCAGCCATATCCCCTTCAGGTACATTTGATTGCCCATGTTAAAGCTCAGGATTACAGGTTTAATAGAAGAGGAATTGAGAGAAGAATTTATGAGGGTGGTGGTGATTTGGTGATGGTGTAGCTTTGTGGCTGAAGATCTGGACTGAAAACTGAAAGATTACACCATTGTTTGTGTGAATCTGACTGTAAAAATATTTTTGGGTGGTTGAAATAAAAAAGTATATTTTGCATAAAGAAGCTTAATTGAAGCCTAATTAACATTAGCATAATGAAAAATATATATTATTTAAACTGATTATACACTACCATTAAAAAGTATGGGGTCAGCAATCAATATTTATTATTTTGACATTCATTTATACAGATACATTGACAAATCATTGTGTCCAAACAGGATAAAAATCCGTTAACTATCATCATTGGCGATAGTGGGAATTGTCATGAAAGGTGGCTTCATTGTCTTTATGCATAATATAATTTATCATTCTTTTCTTTTGATTTTAGGGTGAAATTATGACCCAGACATGTTTCTGTGAGATTCATTCATTCATTCAGCCATCCACTTAACCCTATGTCACACAGAGGAACTTTCTCTGTAAAAAGCAAAAGAAAAGTTTGGGTAAAGTGACAGCTAAATGCCACATTACTGAAATTAGTATCCTAGTTGATAAAGGCTGTGGGCCTTTATGAGTGAGTATTCACTGTAGTTGTTTTGCGGTTACTAGAGTTCAGTGGATCAGGAGGCGCTGGCT
>NW_015511597.1:0-1409 GCF_001515645.1 Sinocyclocheilus grahami | reverse complement strand
TCTGCAGCATTTCCCATATGGGGGGTTGCTTTATGGTGTATCTGGTGTACTCCACCACCGATTTGCTCTGTCACGAATCCGGTCCATGAACTTCCTTCTGCTAGCCATCAGAGGTCACCCTTTCCAATTTCATTGACTCTCGCACTACACACTGCTGCACATCATCCCGGACTACATATCCCATCATGGATTGCACACAGCTGTTAACACTGATTGCACCCAGCTGTTTCATATCACTCCCTCACTATTTAACACTCACTCTGATCCCTTCCCTCTGCCGAGCATTGTTTAGCGCATATCTTTAGATAGCTGCACTACAGAGCCCTCATTAGTTTCCCTGCCTTAGCCTTAACCTTAGCCTTAGCTGTTTTCTCGGTTTCTGATCTTCGCCTGGTTTCCTGGATTTCTCCCTTAATCTTGCTCCTTCTGATTCTGTTTGCCGTTCATCACTAGTCCTAGGACTATTCTTGTGTCTTGCCTGCCATATACATGGTTGCCACTGTTTGACCCTGCCTGTGTTTCTGACCTCTCTGCTCAATAAAGCTTTGCATATGGATCCGTACGTCTCCCGTCTCGTCAGCCCTGTAACATAAGTGTTTAAAGCCCTTTCTGTGGGGCATGAATGATTGAAAGTAAAGAATTAAGACATAAATATTAGCATTGTAACTTGTAGTGTAAAAAAAAAATCAAATATTCATTTTTACAGTACTACATTATTTCATTTTGTCCACCTAATCTGGACTGAGATACTATCACAACTTAAAAAAAAAAAAAAAGGAATGAGTCCACTTTAAAGTCCAGCTACAAAGTCAAAATAAAACGCTTACTAATTACAGATTAAATATTTCATCTGTTCATCACAGGTCATGTGACCATTAACTGACATAAGAGAACTGTGAACATGTGTCATTAAATTATTGAGAAATTAACTTAACATCTCAGGGGGTACTTCAAGTAAATACAGTATATGTCTAAGGGTTCGGCAGACAAAAGTGTTTGGGAAAATTGTGACTTTTTAAAATAACAAAACATTTCACATCTGCAAAATGCACATCCCTAGTGTCCATCCACTACACAGAGGTCCATTTGCCGGAGGCTCTCAGACCTGCTTCTCCAAGCCAGAACAGCTGGCCTGCATCAGATGATTTCCCCCTGCACCAGCAAATCTCCAGCTAGATTTGGGCTTTATTGAAATCATTATTGCCATTTATAATTAATGTAGTTACAAAAATAATCACCTTTCTCACCCTCATTGCTTTACTACTATATATATCACACACAAACAGAGGCTTTGTTCCAAAATTAAGTGAGCCACCATTAAAGGGCATTTCATTGCATCATAGGTGCAGTACCAACCATTCCTAAGGTGTCCTAAAATACATCCTAAATTCTAAGGTAACATCACATAC
>NW_015511596.1:9537-9972 GCF_001515645.1 Sinocyclocheilus grahami | reverse complement strand
ACGATCTCCACTCATAATAATAAAAGCATCATATCGTTTTTTTTTTACTATAAAAATGTAATTACAGTTTACTAGCCTACATATCCTTCGTCGTGAAAATAACAGTGGGCTAAACTCGAGTTATCATTACTATTTTAAAACAATAGTTGTAGGTCTAGTAGTAAGGTACTACTACTGTTTCACAGTACTAAGACATTTTAACAGGCTAAATAATAATTAGCAGGAAAAAAAACAGCTTGCAAAATATGCATTTTTTTTTTTTATTTGACTAGGGTCTATCATGTTGTGTTAGATTTAAACGTGATCAGACATAAACATTTCCACACGTCTGTGCGTGCTTTCTACCACACTGATTTGTATGTCACTGAAACATTTACATGTTTTCACTACGGAAATTAGTATGGACTTAATGCAAATGATGTGAAGGTTTTTAAA
>NW_015511596.1:1938-2901 GCF_001515645.1 Sinocyclocheilus grahami | reverse complement strand
TTTTTTTTTTTGCGATGTAATGACACTTTAACTCGAGTACATTTTTTAGTACTCTTTCCAGCACTGTTTGTCACTGTACCCTCTTGAATTCTTGTATCATTTGCTTTTTTTGTTTTGTTTTGCTGATGTTAGTCTAGAGCCGTGGTTCTCAAGGATTCCAAGTGGTTGACAAAAAGACTTAAAAAGCACCAACACTGAGTTGATCAACTCTTAAAAATGGCTTTAAAAAAGTCACTCAAAATAAAAACCTATTCTAAACCTGTGTGACTTTCGTGCTTCTGTGAACATAAAATAATATATTTTGAGAAATCTCAGTGGGTTTTTTTTTTTCAGTAGAAGTCAATGGTATGAAAACTGTTTGGTTACCAGCATCCTTCATTCTTCAACATTGTTCCACAGAAGAAAGTAACCATACAGTTTTGGAACAGAGAGTGAGTAATTGAGGACAGAATTTTCATTTTTAGGTAAACTCTCTCGAACTGATTGTGTTGACGTTATTGTTGTGTTAAAGTGTTTGTGTCATCTCACTTCAATAACAGAACCGACAGTTATGCGGTTATACTTCAGCTTTGTAGCTAGTGAACTGTTGGCTCATTAGCTAAAAGTAGCAGTCTAGTTCATTTAAGTGAAATTAGAAGAAAACAACAAACTGGCAAAATTATGTAATTGTAACAGAAACGGTGGAGATTAAGAGATTTAAACTACGGATAATTAATGCACTGCTTAAAACTGTGGATTTGAGGTGGATTCCTCACAGGTTTGTGGTGTTAGGTGAACTGCAGTTTTTGGTCTGCCAAAATGGCTTTCCAGAGTTTGAGAGATGGACTAGAATGAAAGAACTAGTAGACACACATTCCGCATGCTTGTTTATAAATGCGAAGAGGTTACTTGTAATCCAACCTAATTAGTTATTATAATTGGGCTTAAATGAAAGCCATAAATTAGTTTTTTAGAGAAGGAAAT
>NW_015511596.1:0-1324 GCF_001515645.1 Sinocyclocheilus grahami | reverse complement strand
ATATTAGCCTAATAAAAAAAGTTCTGTATGATTGTTTCACTGTATTTTGAGACTTCTTTCAAAAACATTAAACTGACCCCAAACTTTTGAATGGCGTAGGTAGTGGGATGCTGTGTCCAAACTTAAAACATACCTATAAGAAGTATAAACTTCTGGCCACCCAGCAATTCTCAAAGAGCACAACAACAGATCTTGATTAGCTTACTTTGATTTGCAAAGATTTCTTATTGTACTTGGAAGGCATTACAGAATACATAACCGCTGACACAATGCCATTCTGACCTTGTTGGCTCTGTTCAGTGTCAGGCAGGCTTTTGATTAAAGTGTGTTCATGGATCCATTTACATCTGGACAGCACTGTGCTCAGTAAAAAAAATAAATAAATAAAAAAAAAAATATATATATATATAAATTAATTATAGAATATGTAAAAAAAAAAGTCAATTTGCAATAAGATTTGATTCATTAATGTTAGTTAATGCATTAGGCATCATAAACTAATAATGCACAATTTATTGCTGCATATTTTAAATCTGTCAATATTAATTGTTTATGATATGTTATATGATAATTCATGTTTGTTGGTAACAATTAAATAATCATATACAGCTTGAAATGTAAAAGAATTATCAAATAATAATTGTTCAAAGTGGCAATTAATCGTTCAATGTCCACTTATGTTATTCTGCGTGCTTAAGATGTGTTTTTTTCCCTTTCTACAGGTTATCTTAAGGGTTTTTCCATTAATTTAGGTTTACGCAATTACAAATTCAAGGGAATAATGACTTTTGTCATAATTGTGCAGCCCTACAGTAAATGAATAAATGCTCAAAGTATTGTTTACTATTAATTCATAATACTTGCATAATTAATGTCAACAAATTCAAACTTATGTGATTTTGCCAAAATGTCCGAAACCGATGAAGACCTTTTAAATTAAGCCATGTGGTCATTCTTACTTCCTCAATTTATGCAAATTACCTTTAAAGTTATGGAGGTACAAAGAGATGGAGGCTGACAAGTGCCTAGGCAATGTCTCAACACTTCCTGTTTGGTCTTGGCTGTTGACTGGGGCAACCAATGGCAATAATAACATTAGATATCTTATGTTTTTCCCTCTCTTTTCTGTCTTTATCTTCATAAAGTGTTTAGTCTTTTTTTCCCTAAAATTACCTTTTGAGCTTTTTTCTGTTTGTGCCTTCGGTTTATTTATAGACACGTTTGTTTGTGTACTTCAGCCACTTGATAACATTGTCAATTGTGTTATATTTATGCACTGTTTTAAAGTGCCCCTATTATGCCATTTTGAATATTGCCTTTCATG
>NW_015511595.1:8765-9974 GCF_001515645.1 Sinocyclocheilus grahami | reverse complement strand
TTTTTTTAATATCTGCAGAAATCCTGGTAAATGCATGTTATCACGGTTAAAACAAAACTTCAACTGATATCTATGGCAGTTGCTGTTGGCAATTAGAGTGGTAATTAGGGTGAATTCATGTAAATTCGTTTTTGTTATTCATCAAAAACGGAAAGAAGCTGCACATTTTCCTATTTGTATTTATTTCATTGTTGTGAAGAAATTACAACAACGCCAGATCAAATTTAATTTAAAAAGTATAAGTTTCAAGTACATGATGCCCAGAGATTTAATCAATGATTTTGACAGAGCAAGGACTGATAATATATAAATATACAGTATATACCTTGCATGCAATGTAAATTGCTTTATATAAAAGTGTCCGCCAAATGCGTAAATTTAATTTTGAAACCCATTTTTTCCACATTCCTGAAGCCCACAAATTCACCCTGCATATATGCATTATATTTGCAAAAATAAAGCTGGATAATTTTGTCATCTCAGCACCTCTCAGTATCTGTCCTCATCTGAATCAGAGAGAGTGGGAGGCCGTAGTTTGGTGCGTCTCAGTTCCTCCCTCCTCTGTCTTTCTCTCCGCTGCTCCTCCTTCTGAAGGAGGTGAAAGTAGCTACGACCCTGCTTCACTGCAAGAACGTGCTGCCTGTAGAGACATTAAAAAAAAAAATATATATATTTAGAATGCAACAAATAAGAGCACATAATTGGCTCTTGAGAGACCACTATCACTGAGTATTTGTAACATTAATTTTAATATTAATTTGGTAAACTAGTCATAATATGAGAATGCAAATGCTGTCATCATTTACTCACCCTCAGGTTGTGCCAAACCTGTATGAGTTTTTTTTCTTCTGTTGAACATAAAAATATATATTTTGTAGAATATGGGTGACCAAACAGTTGAAAAAAAAAAACTATGGAAGTAAAAATTTATCATTTTGTGTTTAGCAAAAATCACTAATGAGATGTCTTTAATATCTCATATGTTTTCTAGTAATGAGATTAAATGGAGAGCCAATGGACATGTCTCTAGATATTTCTCCTGAGAAGAATGCCCTAGTCATCGTGCATGCGTTTCCTCAGGATTTATTATAATAATGCTCTTACAAACTATTCTAACAAAAAGGGAAAATTTATTTTTAAAAAGACTGAAAAGCTTGGTGACACTTGTCACAACCGGGACAAAGAGGCAGACAGGCAGGATAACATTAA
>NW_015511595.1:0-1317 GCF_001515645.1 Sinocyclocheilus grahami | reverse complement strand
ACTGCCTCATTATCTCTATTATTTGCAAACTACTTTCAAGAGGGCAGCTTTACTGAATTACTTTTAATTATGAGTATCCTGCCTAACTACAGCAGCTTCCCTCACACTACACTATTAAAGTAATACTTTAAAAAGTGCATGCTTTAAAAAAAAACAACAACAGTATCTTACAATACTCCCTGTAGAATACATCAAAATCCTCCTTAGGAAAATACAAACGTTCATATGTTCGCTTCATTGCTTCTGAGAAATGAGCACACAGGTGGCAAATAAAAGCACATCACAGGAGCACGAAGGACATTTGTTTAGTCTATCCTTGGAGAAGCTTCACGCTACCCGGTTTCGACGCAAAAGGAATGTGTACAACAACCGATTATGCAACTTGAATGTTAAACAGACCATCTGGGAGAATAGTTTTAAGAGCACTGAAACAGTTTCAAAAAGCACGGTGGAAATATCAAACGGTACTTACAATTGCATAACAGCATTCCTTACGTTACTGTTGCCATGCTACCTAATAACAAATCTCTTCCTGTCACTTTAAATACTGAGAACACACAAATGCAACCTGCCCCTGCATGCCTAAACATATAATGATAATAAATGGAAAGCTCACAGCTCTGGCACTCATTTGACATTGTAAATTCCCATAATGCGTTAGGCTCTGTGCAGATCTGTAGCTGTTTAAGGCATGTAGTAATAGGAAGTGATGGCATAGCTGAGGCCCACTTCACAGGAGTCATTGTGTTTCCAATGACAGCCTCTGCATCTCATTCTTTACATCTGTGTGGGTTATGTAAAGCCACTGGGAGCAACACCGAGCCGTGCTGAACCCCTCAGAAGAACTGGAGAGTATCCTTCACTGTTAAAGCTACAAGCCTCTATGGAACAGGCTCTCTCAGAACAAGAGAAAAGAAGTGCAAAGTGGGAAAAGGTGATGCCCTTATCACAGGTGATGCTGTCAGTGTCATTAATTTGCTCTGTATCCATGTCCATTAAGAGTAATTGGAGTACTTTAGTTCAAGGATCAAGACAGATGTGTATGGCCTGCGGAGGTGAGGAGAGCTTGAACAGTGCTTCATGGGAGAAAAAGTCCACACTAATCACGTCAGAGTCAAAAAGGACAGTACAGTAGTTACGTTTAAAAAAAGGCTCCTAGCTAACAGGGAATGTTCTCTGAACTTATAAACACACATTCTTTCAGTAATGTTAGTAGAACATTCATTATGTTATAAAGTCAACTGGTATTTAATAACATTCTCAGAATGTTAGCACAAAAACTTAATTTATACATCATAATTTTTTGGTGAAACATTT
>NW_015511594.1:9193-9974 GCF_001515645.1 Sinocyclocheilus grahami | reverse complement strand
AGAGAAAAGGTCTCCCTCCTGACTGTTTCAAAGCTGTCTGACCTACACCTGTATTAGCCACTCTGTTTAAAGTGGCGTGCTAAGAGACCTGTGGTCCACAAGGCCGTTCTTTTCATCTGAGGCGACACAGGACGTCTTTGTGACAGACGCTTTTTAAGTTCAGCTCGTCCCAGTGGATAAAGCATTCTCCTTATTATTTGTCTGGAATTATAAACAGGCACCAAACAAACACACACACACACACACTTACCAGATCGTTCATGTTGGCTTGGCTAGCGGGGTGGACTTCCTCCAGGAACTCCAGTAAGTAGAAGGTGTACTTGTCCATCAAATGGACCCCTATTGCCAAGTCTGGCTGATGCTGTATGGACAAAACAATACAGGTGAACCAATTCCAATCTTCTATACTCTCCTAATAATTTAAAATCTTTGTTAACTATAAATGTTCAGGGCTTTCTACGTAGTCATGGTGTACAGATGTAGAGTCTAGTCTAGTTTAGTGTATTGTAGCCTGTTCACACCAAGTCCAATGTGACTAGATAAAACGATAAAAAATGTTAGCAATCAATTTTTTTTGCACTAGAAAGTATTAACAGAGGTTTATTTACACTTAGATTAGACTTTTTCATTTAAATGTATCCCATATTTTGTCATATTTTATTAATCACATTGTTACTTCTATTAATTTTATCTTTTTTTAACATTCTTTTTCACATATTTGATCAAATTTTGAAATTTTAAACATTTATTAAAGCATATATTAAATATATAAATATGTCCT
>NW_015511594.1:2171-5004 GCF_001515645.1 Sinocyclocheilus grahami | reverse complement strand
ACTAACAAAAATGCATGTTTAGGATTTGTATTCATTATAAATTCTTATAAATTCTCAAAATTAAAACTTACCAGAACTGCCCAGTTGTTGGTGTGGCCACTGCTGAAAAACTGTCCAGCTTTGGTCTAAAAAGAATAAATAAATCAATATTAATGGTGTACAAATTGAACAAGACTCAACATTTGATTCCAATTCAATTTCATATGTTGTGCGCTCCTTAATGCAGACTAATAATGCATTATTCATTTAATCAAACTCTCAAAAGTAGCACAAAATGTGAAATTTTTCTCTTTCAGTTAAATCCATGGGCAAAAGAAAAGTAAATGGAAACCATGCATAGAGTCTTTGTCCATTTTAGCCACTGTATGAAAGCTTATGAAAGCCACTTAAATTAAGTAATATGATGGCAAAGTGCTAACAGCACAAATTGCCTCCACATGTACTGACTGAATGCTGTATGCACTTTATAGAGAAAAATTACAAGGCATGACATGACTGCTTTGAGATGCATTTGCAGGAAGTCATGTGACATGAAACATCATGCACAGGTTTTGAACCAGTGGAGCTTTAAAACTAGTTAGAAGAAGAAGCCAAATATTGATAAATTAAAACATTCAAATAAGAAAAATATAATTTGACATACTTTTAAAAAGAGTGCTTACTATGAAAATAATATACTTTAAAATAATATATTTAAGAGGGAACTGAATGTAACCATTAAATGTACCGTAAATTAAATTGATATAAAACGCAATTAGTTGAACTTAAAGGAACACGCCACTATTTTTTAAAATAGGCCCATTTTCCAACTCCCCTAGACTTAAACAGTTGAGTTTTACCGTTTTCGAATCCATTAAGCCTATCTCCGGGTCTGGCGGTAGCACTTTTAGCTGTAGCTTAGCATAGATCATTGAATCGGATTAGACCATTAGCATCTTGCTCAAAAATGACCAAAGAGTTTCTATATTTTTCCTTTTTTAAAACTTGACTCTTCTGTAGTTACATTGTGTATTAAGACAGATGGAAAATGAAAAGTTTTTTTTTTTTACGCCGGAATGAGAGTATAATTCCTAGCCATATCGGCCTAGAAAATCACAACTTTTCGCAGCAGGCGCAATGATATTACGCAGTGCCTGAAAATAGTCCCAGCTAGGTAACTTCCAATAAGCCTATTTTCAGGCGCTGAGTAATATCATTGTGCCTGCTGCACCCATGGTATGGCAGCAAAGTTCCCTGATTATTACGCCGTAATGACAGTATAGTTCCAAGCCATATCGGCCTAGAAAATCGCAACTTTTAATTTTCCGTCTGTCTTAGTACACGATGTAACTACAGAAGAGTTAAGTTTTAAATAGGAAAAATATAGAAACTATTTGGTCATTTTTGAGCAAATGCAGACATGGTTTTATGATACGCGATGCAACGCGTAAAAAGACAGTATAAGTCATTATAATCAGTAATTATGTCCCCACTGGATGCAACAAATGCCTCGTTTGAAATGGGTTTTATCAGTGTTGTCTCATCGCGCCGAGACACAGCATCACAGTATGGTAAGGGGCGTAACATTTCCGTCACACGCTTGAGGTATTCAGCCAATCACAATGCGCTTTTCAGAACGATGAGCTTTGTAAAAATCAACACGTTTCAGAAAGGCGGGGCATAGAGGAGCAACAATAATGTACAGTATGTGGAAAAGAATGTGTTTTTTTAACCTTAAACCGCATAAACACATTGCATTACACCAAATACACAACATAATGCTCTTTTTAGCAACGTCATATGACCCCTTTAATATTTCTAATGATACAGTTTCTCCGGATCAAGTAAGAGTGTGATGTTTTAACGTGCTGTGTGAATGTCACGGTGCGTGCGGGGAGATGAAGCGAGGACTCAATCGCTGGAGAAATGGTATTTTATTTTAGTAAAAAATGAAACAAAAACAAACTCAAACCACCCCGAGGGGGAAAAACAGACAGGCAGGCCTAAAGGTGCACACATGCAGACACGAAACACACACAATGAGAAATGACGGATCAGCACAGGATGACAGACACAAGGAGAATAAATAGGAACCAAACGAGGAGGCTAACGAGGGAGACACAGGTAGAGCAACTAAAACAATAACGAGGTAACAAGATGGGAGGGGCCAGACAATAGACAGGAGAGAGCACATGGCAACAGACAAACACAACACAAGCCATGTGCTCCCAGAACACAGTCATCTGATGGCCCTCCTGGGCACACTCGCTGAAGACTGTGACAGTGAATGTGAAACAATCGAATTAACATGTAACTTAATTAACGACGCTGTCTACATTGCTTAGGTACTTGTAAAGATTTTAAAGATTCGAAGTACACTACAAATGCACATTCAATACAGTTAAACTTCTTGTATTTTCTTATTCACTTCTGTTTCACAAGAGAAGCACACTAGAAAAGTGTGTCACAAACACTTTTAGATTTAAAATGATGCCATTCTCTGAAGCAACATTAACTTTTTACATTGTTTGACATTTATATTGTGAATAATATATTTCCATTTTGTTGACATTTGGGCCTATATTGTAAACATGATGTATTTGTGTCAATGTGAATGTTTGAACACATCAAATATAAAAAAAAGAGATAAGTGAAAGATGACAAGATGATGAAAAGGCATTTTGCCTTGCACAGAGTGAATAATAACAATGACAATAATAACAATAAAACGATGCAATGCAGGGGCCCATTCTTCGTATGTCGCTAACTCTGCAGGATTTGATTGTTGACGATTTGAAATGATCTTGGATTATGTAGCGTCTGCGTAGGATCATGCATGATAGTTGGACTGTTT
>NW_015511594.1:0-869 GCF_001515645.1 Sinocyclocheilus grahami | reverse complement strand
AGGTCGGGAGCAGGCTTATTTCATGTAAACAGGATTAGATTGCATGTTTTTAAGTGGAATTGATACTTAAAATCTGTCCCAGCCACTGCTACTATTACAAGAGTACACTACTAATCTGGGGACAATAATTTAAAATAGTAATTAAAAAAATAATTTGAAAACAATATTATATGTTGTGTAATCTATAATACTATAGACAGCCAGTTTTATTTATTTTTCATTGAAAGATTTATTTGTGATAAAATAATTACTTTATAATTGTATCAGTGTCTTAATCTGAGTTGTGCATTAATTTGAGTGGTGACTGCTATTATGGGAGTGACTTGATGGAGCGCAGGAGATGCAGATAGCTTGATCTTGACCCTTAAGAAACTGCTGTCACATAACAAATCTGCTCCAAAGATAAAATTACATGAATTGCTAATTACAACATTGAAATAAAAATGTAAATCCTGTACAAATAGTAGAAATCCTGAAAATAAATAATTGGGAATCATGTTAAAAAATAAATAAATAAAAAACAGTGCACATTTCATTAATCTATTATGTCATTTATATAGTTTTGTTCACTTGGTTGTTTCCCTATAAAGGTCCAGAAATTTGTCAAGTTTTTACAACGTGTTTTTGAGCAATGTAGCCAATCACAGTCACTTCTGTTGATTTCTTGGACACCTCTGATTGGCCATTCCGTTCAAATGAGTCAGAATTCACTCACGGCTAAATGCCGGATTTTGAATCCTCTCACTGACTGTAACACAATGAAAATAAGAGGTTCACTGATTCCAAAGAAACTTTGTGAGGTCGCGATGAACTGACGTAAGTGACACTTTTTAAAGGGGTCATATGATGTTGCTAAAAAGAACATTATT
>NW_015511593.1:9526-9974 GCF_001515645.1 Sinocyclocheilus grahami | reverse complement strand
TGTGATGTGCCACTGAAAACCTTCAGACTGCAAAAATTTGACAAACGTCAAGAAGCGCTTTCCCACCCACCTTGCGGAATGTCTGAAATATTCTCATCAGTTCCGCTTTAGTTGTTCCTGAAAGGTTCACTCGAACGGTTTCACTCTGTTTAAAATCTCTCTGACCCTGTCAATGTTTCTCTTTAGTTCCACTGAGCTTTCAGCTTTACTTTGTTCTCTTTTATATGCTCTCCTCATTCTGAGTGTCATGAATGCTGCTAAATACTCATTATCTCACCTAGTCTCTTCTCTAATTGCCATTTATTATCATTTGTTTTGTTCAAAAGTTCTAGACCTCCTCACACAGTTTCAGGGCTTTGCTTATTTGAGAACAGAGAGGGTCTCACGCCACCCCTTTCCAACTACACATCTCCTTTATGTCTTTATGTTTGATATGAAATAGTGATTA
>NW_015511593.1:851-3000 GCF_001515645.1 Sinocyclocheilus grahami | reverse complement strand
CCAGAGCCATTAAATGGATGACTCAAACAGATCGCAAGCTATCTGGACGTTTATGAAGAAGAAAGAGACAGACGTTGTTTTGAGACACTAAAGCTCCATCTGTTCTGAGCAACTGTTATAACAAGCCTCTTCCACAGTCTGAGTTAGCAAACATTTCTCTCTCTTTCCTTCTCTCCGGCTCCAGTGTGTCTATGCTATCTAATTTTGCTTATTGTTTTGTCCCACTGTTGCTCCGATATAAATGGAAGGCAAAAATATGACCAACTTAACTCCTCGCAGAGCCATTGCCACAAAAGACCCAATTAGCCTTAATGATCGTGGCCACATCCTCATCTGAAATCGAATGAGAGGAAGTTCTGCACGCTCCAGAGGGATCACATTTAAGAAACGGGTCTAGACTCACTGGTTCGCGAGAATCGAACCGTCTTGCTGCTGTGGAGCTCATGGTTCTCTGCCTATTGAATACTGTAGACTCAATGTTGACTTAGAGTTGCATGACTGGAAATGCAGTAGCAGTATAGAAACAGCTTAGCATAAATATATTTGTGACCAAATTTTAAATGGAAAGTTCACTTTCAAGTCTCTCAATTTGTCCTGGACTACATTATATGACTTTATTTTGTTATGCAGAACATAAAGAAGAAGATATTGTGAAGAATGTTTCAGCTGTTACAATGTGTGGACCAAAACAACACTGGACCCCACTGATGTTATGTTTTGGACAAAAACACCAATGCCATCTTTTTATGTTCCATGGATGTTAAACCATAGATGCAAATAAAGAACCTTTATTATCCATTTTTACTTTGACTTGCATACAAAGACAAGCCCCTTTACCCAATAGCTCAAGGAACAGTGTGAATAAACCTTTGAACAGCAGCATGCTTTCATTTTTAGGCAGAGATTGAGAACTATGCCTTTTTCCCTCTCTGTATTGACAGATTGCATCTTTACGAGGACTGAAGTTTTCACCCGTCTCTCCACAGTTTAAATGATGCATTAGAGGCCTGGTGAAGTTATCTGCTCAGGGTGAAAAGCACTGCCATTATTCAGGCATTGAAACATCATAATGAATATGGAACACGGGGGAGTTCCTGAGGCAAAAGAGAACGCCCTATTTTTGAGCAACCAACTGTGATTCCTAATTAATAATAGATAACTGTGGCATTATTACCTTGTCAGCAGGCACTTTTCTGTTTGTTTGTGTTCATGTAGGCTGTGGTAGTCAGGGATTTACACTTTTCTAATGCGATGTAATGTTACTGAACACAGCTACACATTTCAGCATAGTGATCAGCTCCTCCTTCAACACACGTTCATCTCTATTTGCACTTCCCTGTGGTGTCAGAGCATCTGAGATGCCCAGATAGAGTTGTTGTTTTATGATTTTTATTGCATCTAAACTGGAAAATGGTAATGAGATTGCAGATTTGCGAGGCTGAGCCTTTGTCTTTGTTTGAGGTTATTGCTCGTTTCCCCCATTGACACGTCAAACCTCTCTTTGGTTTTCTTTTGGTCTGAATTGTTACTGATTGTGGGGAGGGTTTGGCTTCCCGTATCTTTTTTTTGTTAACATCTAAATCTGCTGCAGGCTGTTAAAATTACTTTCTCCCTGAGCTGTTGCTTTTCCTCCCTACCTGCCCGAGTCATCTCAACAGCCTGTGTGAAAATTGCATCAAACAATTTGATTTAACTTAAAACTTTAACAACGATATATTGGCGTCTGAACTGTAAGAATGCTTAAGGTAACACATCTATTGTTTATGTAGCTAATGCATTCAGTACGGTTGGGCAACTGCTTGCGTGAATGAAAGTTTGATGCATGAATATGCCTACCATCTGGGAAAAATATTGACATTGAAAGTACCCTATTTTCTATTAGTGGGAGTTTCTAAATGTACAAAATGAGAACACTTTCTGTGGAACTCATCCAATCTGTAAAACAAACAGTCAGTGGTGAAAATGATGAAAGAGAGGAACACGAGAGAGAGGTGAAAATAACCAGGTGTAGTATTTCACAAAAACAAGACAACTGAAGTGAAAGAAATAGCTCAAAAAAATCTGTAATTACTTACTCACCCTCATGCCGTTCCAAAGTTGCTGTTACTTCAAGGAACAGTATTTTTTGTAACTGTAAATTGATTTTTTT
>NW_015511593.1:0-408 GCF_001515645.1 Sinocyclocheilus grahami | reverse complement strand
TCGTAAACACAGTAATTTAGGTCTTAAGTGAAAGCAAACAGCTGAAAAAGCCTTGTGTATATTAGATCCAGGCAGCTCTTAAAGTGGCAGTCTAATATTAATCAAAAAACAAAGAGAGAAAATATCTCACTGCTTTTGACTAAATCACTTTTGTAATTTTAATAAGAATATATTGTCTTTGTCACAGTGCAGAATATGCAGTGCTTTTATTCATTTGATTGCTTTATACAATGTATGTAGCATTTCTTTATTTATTTATTCTACTGTAGTGTTTTTTGTCCTGTTGTTTGTAATTAGTTTCTTATTTAATCACGGACTGTTTATTTGTCTTCAGTGAGCTTGAGCTTTTTTTTTTAAATTTAAGCTAGTATTAGTTTTTTGTGATATTGACACTGGTGACAAGAATTA